>NC_136999.1:8140353-8212853 GCF_032717465.1 Coenobita brevimanus | reverse complement strand
AATCATAGAAAGCGGAACCACTTCAGGCCCAGGACTCCGCCACTTCACATCTAGGGTAGTCCACCCTTCAGTAATCATAGAAAGCGGAATCACTTCAGGCCCAGGACTCGGCCACTTCACATCTAGGGCAGTCCACCCTTCAGTAATCATAGAAAGTGGAACCACTTCAGGCCCAGGACTCGGCCACTTCACATCTAGGGCAGTCCACCCTTCAGTAATCATAGAAAGCGGAACCACTTCAAGCCCAGGACTCGGCCACTTTACATCTAGGGCAGTCCACCCTTCAGTAATCATAGAAAGCGGAGCCACGTCAGTCCAAGGAGCCACACTTCAGGCCCAGGACTCGGCCGCTTCACATCTAGTGCAGTCCACCCTTCAGTAATCATAGAAAGCGGAACCACTTCAGTCCACGGAGCCACACTTCACGCCCAGGACTCGGCCACTTCACATCTAGGGCAGTCCACCCTTCAGTAATCATAGAAAGCGGAACCACTTCAGGCCCAGGACTCGGCCACTTCACATCTAGGGTAGTTCACCCTTCAGTAATCATAGAAAGCGGAATCACTTCAGGCCCAGGACTCGGCCACTTCACATCTAGGGCAGTCCACCCTTCAGTAATCATAGAAAGCGGAACCACTTCAGGCCCAGGACTCGGCCACTTTACGTCTAGGGCAGTCCACCCTTCAGTAATCATAGAAAGCGGAACCACTTCAGTCCAAGGAGCCACACTTCAGGCCCAGGACTCGGCCACTTCACATCTAGGGCAGTCCACCCTTCAGTAATCATAGAAAGCGGAACCACTTCAGGCCCAGGACTCGGCCACTTCACATCGAGGGCAGTCCACCCTTCAGTAATCATAGAAAGTGGACTCACTTCAGGCCCAGGACTCGGCCACTTCACATCTAGGGCAGTCCACCCTTCAGTAATCATAGAAAGCGGAACCACTTCAGTCCCAGGACTCGGCCACTTCACATCTAGGGCAGTCCACCCTTCAGTAATCATAGAAAGCGGAACCACTTCAGGCCCAGGACTTGGCCACTTCACATCTAGGGCAGTCCACCCTTCAGTAATCATAGCGGAACCACTTCAGGCCCAGGACTCGGCCACTTCACATCTAGGGCAGTCCACCCTTCAGTAATCATAGAAAGCGGAACCACTTCAGGCCCAGGACTCGGCCACTTCACATCTAGGGCAGTCCACCCTTCAGTAATCATAGAAAGCGGAACCACTTCAGGCCCAGGACTTGGCCACTTCACATCTAGGGCAGTCCACCTTTCAGTAATCATAGCGGAACCACTTCAGGCCCAGGACTCGGCCACTTCACATCTAGGGCAGTCCACCCTTCAGTAATCATAGAAAGCGGAACCACTTCAGTCCAAGGAGCCACACTTCAGGCCCAGGACTCGGCCACTTCACATCTAAGACAGTCCACCCTTCAGTAATCATAGAAAGCGGAATCACTTCAGGCCCAGGACTCGACCACTTCACATCTAGGGCAGTCCACCCTTCAGTAATCATAGAAAGCGGAACCACTTCAGGCCCAGGACTCGGCCACTTCAGGCCCAGGACTCGACCACTTCACATCTAGAGTAGTCCACCCTTCAGTAATCATAGAAAGCGGAACCACTTCAGGCCCAGGACTCGGCCACTTCACATCTAGGGCAGTCCACCCTTCAGTAATCACAGAAAGCGGAACCACTTCAGGCTCAGGACTCGGCCACTTCACATCTAGGGCAGTCCACCCTTCAGTAATCATAGAAAGCGGAACCAATTCAGTCCAAGGAGCCACACTTCAGGCCCAGGACTCGGCCACTTCACATCTAGGGCAGTCCACCCTTCAGTAATCATAGAAAGCGGAACCACTTTAGGCGCAGGACTCGGCCACTTCACATCTAGGGTAGTCCAACCTTCATTAATCATAGAAAGCGGAACCACTTCAGTCCAAGGAGCCACACTTCAGGCCAAGGACTCAGCCACTTCACATCTAGGGCAGTCCACCCTTCAGTAATCATAGAAAGCGGAACCACTTCAGTCCAAGGAGCCACTCTTCAGGCCCAGGACTCGGCCACTTCACATCTAGTGCAGTCCACCCTTCAGTAATCATAGAAAGCGGAACCACTTCAGGCCCAGGACTCGGCCACTTCACATCTAGGGCAGTCCACCCTTCAGTAATCATAGAAAGCGGAACCACTTCAGGCCCAGGACTCGGCCACTTCACATCTAGGGTAGCCCACCCTTCAGTAATCATAGAAAGCGGAACCACTTCAGTCTAAGGAGCCACACTTCACGCCCAGGACTCGGCCACTTTACATCTAGGGCGGTCCACCCTTCAGTAATCATAGAAAGTGGAACCACTTCAGTCCAAGGAGCCACAGTACAGGCCCAGGACTCGGCCACTTCACATCTAAGCCAGTCCACCCTTCAGTAATCATAGAAAGCGGAACCACTTCAGGCCCAGGACTCGGCCACTTCACATCTAGGGCAGTCCACCCTTCAGTAATCATAGAAAGCAGAACCACTTCAGTCCAAGGAGCCACACTTCAGGCTCAGGACTCAGCCAATTCACATCTAGAGCAGTCCACCCTTCAGTAATCATAGAAAGCGGAACCACTTCAGGCCAAGGACTCGGCCACTTCACATCTAGGGCAGTCCACCCTTCAGTAATCATAGAAAGCGGAACCACTTCAGTCCAACGAGCCACACTTCAGGCTCAGGACTCGGCCAATTCACATCTAGAGCAGTCCACCCTTCAGTAATGATAGAAAGCGGAACCACTTCAGGCCCAGGACTCGGCCACTTCACATCTAGGGCAGTCCACCCTTCAGTAATCATAGAAAGCGGAACCACTTCAGTCCAAGGAGCCACACTTCAGGCTCAGGACTCGGCCAATTCACATCTAGAGCAGTCCACCCTTCAGTAATGATAGAAAGCGGAACCACTTCAGGCCCAGGACTCGGCCACTTCACATCTAGGGCAGTCCACCCTTCAGTAATCATAGAAAGCGGAACCACTTCAGTCCAGTGCCTTCCTGGTTGCCAGGTCTGGTGTGGGTCTTGCCATACCCGCTGTGTCCGTAGCCCCGCCACCACCACAGGTACAGTGCAGGTGAGGAGGCCCGAGGCGCCACAGGCAAGGTGTTGGGTTGACTGCATAGGAGAGTGGCGTGTGGGTTGGTAAACCCTTTATCAGTGGCGTGTGAGTTGGTAAACCCTTAGTCAGTGGTTCCAGGGGTTGGTAAACCCTTCATCAGTGGCTCCATGGGTTGGTAATCCCTTCATTAGTGGCTCCATGGGTTGGTATACCCTTCATCTGTGGCGTCTGGGTTGGTATACCCTTCATCAGTGGCTCCATGGGTTGGTAAATCCTTCATCAATGGCTCCATGGGTTGGTAAACCCTTCATCAGTGGCTCCATGGGTTGGTAAACCCTTCATCAGTGGCTCCATGGGTTGGTAAACCCTTCATCAGTGGCGTGTGGGTTGGCAAAAACCCTTCATCAGTGGCGTATGGGTTGGTAAACCCTTTATCAGGGGCGTGTTGGTTGGTAAACCCTTTATCAGGGGCGTGTGGGTTGGTAAATCCTTCATCAGTGGCGTGTGGGTTGATAAACCCTTCATCAGTGGCTCCATGGGTTGGTATACCCTTCATCAGTGGCGTGTGAGTTGGTAAACCCTTTATCAGGGGCGTGTGGGTTGATATACCCTTCATCAGTGGCGTGTGAGTTGGTAAACCCCTCATCAGTGGCTCCATGGGTTGGTAAACCCTTCATCAGTAGCTCCATGGGTTGGTAAACCCTTCATCAGTGGCTCCATGGGTTGGTAAATCCTTCATCAGTGGCTCCATGGGTTGGTAAACCCGTCATCAGTGGCGTGTGGGTTGGTAAACCCTTCATCAGTGGCGTGTGGGTTGGTAAACCCTTCATCAGTGGCGTGTGGGTTGGTAAACCCATAAAAATTCACAGAGCGGTACATGGTCAGTACAGTGACCCAGGATCATCAGTGTCGGTATGTACAGCAACACATTCTAAACGTTGTTACGTTTAATTCATTCTTTACCCCTATTTCAAAATTCGTAAGTATTGAAATTAGATATAAGTACCCGTTGCATAGGAAAGGCTAAGTGGAAGAAATGACCAAATGGGCGAAAATGGCCACGTGCAAACAAAGGCCAAGTGGGAAAAAAAACGGAAAAATAGGCCAAATTCGAAAAAGTCAATTGTGAAAAAAGGTCGTGGGAAAAAAAAAAAAAAAAAAAGCCAGGTGAAAAAAAAGGCCGTTAAAAAAAAAAAAAAAAAAAGGCCAAGTGGAAGAAATTTCCCCAGCTGAGAAAAAAATATCGCCAACTGGGGAAAAAATCGCCCATTGGGAAAGAAAAGTCGCAAACTGGGGAAAAAAATAAGTCGCCGACTGAGGAAAAAAGTCGCCAACTGGGAAAAAAGTCGCCAACTGGGGAAAAAGTCGCCAACTGGGGAAAAAGTCGCCAACTGGGGAAAAAGTCGCCACCTGGGGAAAAAAGTCGCCACCTGGGGAAAAAAGTCGCCACTGAGGGAAAAAAACTCGCCTACTGGGAAAAAAGTCGCCAATTGAGAAAATGTGGAAAAAACTCTTAATGGTAAAAACGCAGTGGGAAAAAACGTACACTGGGAAAAAACGTAGTGGAAAAAACCTACACTGGGAAAAAACGTTCAGCGGAAAAAAGTGATGTGGGAAAAAAGCAATGTGGGAAAACAGTAAGATGGGAAAAAATAGTGGAAAAAAGTGAGAAGAAAAAGTTGTGGGAAAAAGTACTACGGGAAAAAAGTAAGGTGGGAAAATGGGAAAAAAAAATAAAAGTATTGTGGGAAAAAAGTAAGAAAATGGGAAAAAAGTAAAAGTATTGTGGGAAAAAAATAGGTGGGAAAAAAGTAAATAAGGTGGGAAAAAGTATTGTGGGAAAAAAGTAAAGTTAGGTTGGAATAAAGTAAAAAAGTATTGTGGGAAAAAAGTAGGAAAGTTTGAAAATATTGAGGAAGTGGGAAAAAATTAAGAAAATGGGAAAAAGTAATGTGGGAAAAAAGTGAGAAAGTGGGAATAAAGTCAGTGGGGAAAAAAACTACACTGGGAAAAAGCGCACACTGGGAAAAAACGCACACTGGAAAAAAACGTACACTGGAAAAAAACGTACACTGGAAAAAAACGTACACTTGGAAAAAAACGCACACTGGAAAAAAACTCAGAGAAAAAACGTAGTGAATAGAAACCTACACTGGAAAAAAACGTACACGGGGAATAAAACGTACACGGGGAAAAAACTCACACTGGGAAAAAACGCAGAGAAAAAACGTAGTGAAAAAAAAAAAACGTACACGGGGGAAAAACGTACACGGAAATAACGGACACTGGGAAAAGTATCGTAAAGTTAAAAAAATATCGTAAAGTTCAAAAAGTATCGTAAAGTTCAAAAAATACCGTAAAGTTCAAAAAATACCGTAAAGTTCAAAAGGTATCGTAAAGTTCAAAAGGTATCGTAAAGTATAAAATATTTCGTATCGTAAAGTTCAAAAGGTATCGTAAAGTATAAAATATTTCGTAGTAGAAATATTTCGTAAAGTGAAAAAAAAATCGTAGTGAAAGAAAATCATGAAGTGGAAAAAATAAGTAACCTTGACAAATTCGTTAAGTACAAATATCGAAAAATATAAAAAGTTCTTAATTATAAAAATTAAAAAATTCTATCTATCTGGCTATCTATTGCCAGACGCCTTATTCCCGAGGGGTGGCCACAAACAAATCGCCTCCATGTCGCCCTGTCCCCTGCCGTTTCACTGCCCTGCTCCCTGCTCACCCCCCCCCCCTCATATACCTCTCCATCCCTCCATCTTATCCTTGGCTTCCGCCTCCCTCTCCCCCTCTCCACCTCATTCGCATACACTCCTCGTCAGTCTCATATACCTCTCCACTCCATCCCTCCATCTCATCCTTGGCCTCCCCCTCCCTCTACCCCCCTCCACCACACTCACATACACTCTTCTCGTCAGTCTCTCATATACTCCACTCCATCCCTCCATCTCATCCTTGGCCTCCTTCTCCCCCCCCCCTTCACCTCACACACACACCTCGTCAGTCTCATATACCTCTCCACTCCATCCATCCATCACATCCTTGCTCTTCACCTCCCTCTCCCCCACCACCTCTCTATGTACACTCCTAGTTAGTCTCTCCTCTCCACATGGCCAGACCACCTCAGTGTGTTAAGTATAAGTAATTTATAAGTAGAATAAAAAATATGAATTGGAAGGAATAGTCGAAACTTAAATGAATTATTATTATTATTATCATTATTATTATTATTAGTATGTATTTTAATTACTATCTTGTATTTATTATTTTATTCTTATTCTTATTATTATTATTATTATTATTATTATGTAGGTATTATAATTACTATGCTTGTATTTATAATTATGTATTTACACAGTCAGTTACAAAAGCTGTTATTTACACCCGCGGTTGTCAGTTATTTACACCAGTGGCTGTCATTTACACACGTCATTTACGAAGGCTATTATTTACACCCTTGCCTGTAAGTTATTTACACAGTTCATTGACGAGTGACTGTCTCATTTACTCGAATGCCTGTCAGTTTATTCACACCAATGACTTATTTACACGACACTAGTCATTTACCAAGGCTGTTATTTACACGAGTTGCTGTCAGTTATTTACACGAGTGGCTGTCAGTTATTTACACGGTTCATTTATGAGTGGCTCAGTTATTTACATCCGTGGCTGTCATTTACACTAGTCATTTACGAAGGCTGTTACTTACACGAGACCCAGTTATTTACACCCGTGGCTCTTTCATATCCACAATTTACACTTTTTCTATTTACACAATTTATCAAGACATTTAAGAGGCTGTCACTAATTTTCCTGTCTTATCAACGAAATAGATCAATATTTAGCACTTCTTCGTGACTAGCATTAACGACATACTAGAATTTACTATGGTATTTACACAGCACTTCTTCGTGACTAGCTTTTAAGAGGCAAGATTAAAGTGATATTTCCACAGCACTTCTTCGTGACTTGCATTAACGATATAGTAGGATATACTATGGTATTTCCACAGCACTTCTTCGTGACTAGCATTAACGATATACTAGGATATACTATGGTATTAACACCACTTCTTCGTGACTAGCATTAACGACATACCAGGATATACAATGGTATTTACACAGCACTTCTTCGTGACTAGCATACAGGGACATTATACCACGTTTTATGATCGTATTTACACCACTTCTTCGTGACTAGCATTTAAGGACAACGGGTTATAGTATGGTATCTACACAGCACTTCGTGACTACCATTTTACAGAATTATTGGCCAGGTTATAGTAAAATTTTCCCAACACTTCTTCGTGACTAGCATACAAGGACAATTATACGCCTTTAAATTCCCTCAGCACTTCTTCGTGATTAGCATTTAAGAGGCAAAATTAAACTATTTCCACAGCACTTCTTCGTGACTATCATTTAGGACATTATACCGGGTTCTAGGACCGTATTTACACAGCACTTCTTCGTGACTAGCATGTAAGGACAATTAATGACTAGGTAATAGTGATGTTTACACAACACTTCTTCGTGACAAGCATTTAAAGGTTATAGTGATACTTCCTCAACACTTCTTCGTGACTAGCATACAAGGACAAGTTATAATATGGTATCTACACAAAACTTCGTGACTAGCATTTGAGAGGCAGGCGGTATTTACACGGCACTTCTTCGTGACTAGCATACAGGGACAAGAGGTTATAGTGTGGTATGTACACAGCACTTCTTCGTGACTAGCATTAGGGACAAGTTATAGTATGGTATCTACACAGCACTTCTTCGTCACTAGCATTTAAGAGAGAGGATCAAAGTACAGTAATATTTCCACAGCACTTCTTCGTGACTAGCATTTAAGAGAGAGGATCAAAGTACAGTAATATTTCCACAGCACTTCTTCGTGACTAGCATTTAAGAGAGGATCAAAGTACAGTAATATTTCCACAGCACTTCTTCGTGACTAACATTCAAGAGGAAAGATTATAGTGATATTTCCACAACACTTCTTCGTGACTAGCATTTAAGAGACAAGTGATATACACAGCACTTCTTCGTGACTAGCATTTGAGACAAGTGATATTTACACAGCACTTCTTCGTGACTAGCATACAAGGACATTATACTGGCTTATAGTATGGTATTTACACAGCACTTCTTCGTGACTAGCATACAAGGACATCATACCGGGTTATAGTATGGTATCTAGCATACAAGGACATCATACCGGGTTATAGTATGGTATCTACACAGCACTTCTTCGTGACAAGCATTTAAGAGACAGATAATGAGAAATAACAAAATAACGAGAAATAACTAAACGAGATAAAACAAAATAATAAATAGCAGAAAATAATAAATAACAATAATAAAGTAATAAGAAATAATAACGAGAATTAACAGAAAGTAATAAAGTAATGAGAAATATTAACGAGAAATAACAGAAAATGAAGAGAAATTAAATAAGAACTAACAGAAAATAACGAGAAATAACAAAATAACGAGAAATTAAATAAGAACTAACAAAATAACGAGAAGTAAAATAACGACAAATAACAAAATAACGGGAAATAACAAAATAACGAAAAATAAAAACGAGAAATAAAATAACGAAAAAGAAAATAACGAGAAATAAAATAACGATAAATAGCACAAAATAACGATAAATACCAGGCAATAACCATAAATACCATGCAATAACGGTTCACCCTTACGATTCCAATCCACCGGGAGAGCCAGGGGGTAGAGGTCCGTCCAGCAGCACTGCCAGGAGCACACTGACCGCCGGCCCTGTATATATAAATCAGATTACCTCGGTTCGCCTTGAGACAGAGGGGGAGGAGGACGGAGGAAAGGGAGGGGGGTGGCTGTTCCAGGTGGGGGGGTGTAAGACATGCCAGTTAGTGGTTTATTCCGTTATTTATTACCCTTTAATCTTTCAGTTAGCATCTTTTTCCAGTCAGTCTTTTAAAATTCATATATTAAATTCAAATGACATTACTATTATTTAAAACAATTATTCAGATCACTCTGTATTCGATAATTTTCAGTGGCTTGTTGCATTGGAATGTGAGGAATGCAGGCCTGAACACCTCTTAAGCGATTTAATTTTGCTTATTAGATATTATTATTATATTTTGTACTGTGTCAATTTTAAGTTATATTTCGCATATATTTTTCTGTTTAATAATTTCCATTGGTTGTTTCATTGGATTGTGAGGAATTAGAGCCCTAACACCTTTTCCTAAGCGATTTATTTTGCTCATTATATATTATTATTGCAATATTTTATTACTGTGTCAATTTAAAGTTAATTCACAGATATTTCTGTTTAATAACTTCCAGTGGCTTGTTTCATTGGAATGTGAGGAATGCAGGCCCTAACACCTTTTCCTAAGTGATTTATTTTTGCTTATTAGATACTATTATTATTAAATTACATTAGTTTGTCATTTTACAATGATTATCTCCATATAACTTTGTATTTGATGATTCCCAGTGGCTTGTTTCATTGGAATGTGAGGAATTCAGGCCCTAACAACTTTCCCTAAGCGATTTATTTTTGGTTATTACACAGTACTATCAGTAAATTATTTTACCATGCAATCTTAAAGCATATAAATATCCATATAATTTTGTGGTTTATTGTTTTTTTTTTTATTGGTTTGTTTTATTGGAATTTGAGGAATGCCGACCTAATGCCGTTTCGTAAGTGATTTATTTTACTTATTACACCTTAATGTTATTCTCCGTTACATAAATCCATCTGTGCTATTTTTACTATTACTGTATACTATTGCTGGTACTGTATTATCACTATAACTACTATTCTTACTATGACTACTGTTTTTACTATTACTATTATTACTATGACTACTGTTTTTACTATGACTACTATTATTACTATGACTACTATTATTACTGTGACTACTATTACTACTATGACTACTATTATTACTATGACTACTATTATTACTATGGCTACTATTACTACTATGACTTACTACCGGTAGTAGATATTATTAGTGTACTATTATTACTGTACTATTCCTATTATCACTGTACTACGACTTACTATTATTACTATTACTGTACAATTATTATGACTACTATTAATATTATTACTGTTATTGTACTGTTAGCATTACTATTACTGTACCATTTTAATACATACTAGAGTTCCCCCAATCATGTGAGAGAACAAGAGAGAGAGAGAGAGAGAATGGGTTATTTTTAGGGTACCTAGTCATTTTTTGCTCAGTTTTCTTTGTTCTCCTCTGTTCTCTCCTTAGTTCTCATCTCAGTTCTCCTCTCTGTTCTCCTGTTCTCTCAATTCTCCTCTGTTCTCATCTCAGTTCCCCTCTGTTCTCATCTCAGTTCTCTGTTCTCAGTTCTCTTTGTTCTCTGCTCTGTCCCCCCCCCCCCCAGTTCTCCTCTGTTCTCATCTCAGTTTTTTTTCTGTTCTCTGCTCCGTCCTCTCCTCTGTTCTTTTCTCAGCTCTCTGTTCTCCTCCCTTTGTACTTTACCATTCTATTACTGTTACTGCACTATTACTATTCTTATTTCTGCACTACTATATTACTGTTATTATTATTGCTAGATTTCCCCCAATCATGTGTGAGAGAGAGAGAAAGAGAGAGGGTAAATTTAAGGGTAAATATAGTAATTTTGCCCTCATTTCTTCTCTTCTGTTCTCTGTTCTCCTCTGTTCTATCCCCGGTTCTCCTCTCTGTTCTCTTCTGACTTCTCCTGTTCTCGCCTTAGTTATCTCTCTCTTCTCTTTTTCATTCTCTGTTCTCTCTCTATCATCTCTCTTCTTTTGTTCTCTCGTCTTATCTTCTCCTCTGTTCTTTCATCTCATCTCTGTTCTCTTCTCTCTCATATGTTCTCCTCTCTGTTCTCTATTCTCCTCTCATCTGTTCTCTATTCTTTTATCTGTTCTCTATTCCCTTCTCTCATCTGTTCTCATCCCTGTTCTCTATTCTCTTCTCTCTTTCTGTTCTACTCTCTCTCCTCATCTGTTCTCTATTTTCTTCACTCATCTCTGTTCTACTCTATCCTCTCTGCTCTTGTTTATTTTTCTCTTCTCTTGTTCTCTATTCAGTTATTTTCTGTTCTTTTCTGTTTTCCTCTATTCTCTGTTCTCTCCACATGCTAATTCTTGTAATTAGGAAAATTAAAATCAGGCTTGTTTTATTATTATTATTATTATGTATTACTCTTATTTATATTAGTATCATTATTATTATTAGTATTGATAGGTAGTTATTATTACTATTATTGTATTATTATTATTATTATTGTACTCGTCAGTATAATTAATGCTCTACTTAAACTTTATAAATAAAATATATGTTAAGGTAATAATAAGGTAATATGGTAAAATATATATTACATAGTAACTCATTGCTTTAAAGATATGTGAATTGTTATTAGGAAGGGTTAGGGTACACACAGGATATGGTACACAGGACGGAACACACAGGATAGGGTACACACATGGTACAGTCACGCGTACTAATTTCTGCTCAGGGGTTACCCCTTCCTTCCCCCCTCTACCCTGGACAGAGGGAAGGGGGGAATCGCGAACAAGTCTACCCCGCCTTCTGCCCCCAACTCCCCCACCCTCCACCTCCAGCTGCCAGTTACTGATTAGACGCAGATTTTCTCATGTCCTGTAAACATGACTAAACTGTTGTCGCACACGCTTTCAACGGCCAAGATTTGGACTATATTTTTAGAATAAATTATTACCGTATTGAACTGCATTCTCAAATTGGAAATATTCACCATCATTGTAATCCAGTGTCGTCCGCTGCACAATTCTGGGTTCCAGTGCTTACCTCTTCACTTCCCCCAGCTGTCTCTCTCTCTCTCTCTCTCTCTCTCTCTCTCTCTCTCTCTGAATTTACTTTTCCCACTCACTCTTTTTTAAATTTATATAACTTTCTCTTTGCTTCTCTCCCCCTCTCCCCTTTCTCTCTCGTTCTTTGTCTTAAGTCTTCCCCTCCTCTCACCCCTCCCCTCCCCCCACCTTAGGCCTGATCAGCAGTCAGTTATACCGTCACCGCTCCTTCGTATATCGTGTGCAGGCAACATTTATCACACACAGGTCAGATGTATGGAAAGCTATTTTTTTTTCTTATATATAATTGTATTTCTCATTATGTGCCAAGTTCAAATAGAGAACACCAGACCAATATTCGTAATTTTTATTAGAGTGACCGTTCCACTTCACATAGCTGGGTAGCTGGGCTTATAAACTGCACACACACACACACACACACACACACACACGACTTAAATTTTGCACTGACAGCGTGGCGACTACAAATATAGTCATTCTAACAACTGGATCTGCTGGCTCCAAACCTTCCCTGTCCCAGTCAAACTCCTCATTCAATAACCCCTCCCTCCCTCTCCCCTCCCCTCCCTCTCTCCCTTCTTTCCTTCCCCCTACCCTCCTCCTCCTCCCCTCCCATTCCTTCCTTCCCCCTACCCTCCTCCTCCTCCCCTCCCATTCCTTCCTTCTCCTGCGCCCTCCTCCCTCCCTCCCTCCTCTTCTTTCTTCTCCCCAATCTTCCCTCCCTCCCCTTCTCTCCCTCCTTCTCTGTTTGTCTGTCTGTCTCTGTCTCTCTCTCTCTCTCTCCCCCCCTCTCTCTCTCTCTCTCTATCTATCTATCTATCTATCTATCTTCCTCCATCTCTCCCTCCTTCTCTTCCTTTCCTCCTCCTCCTCCTCCTCTTCCTCCTCCTCCTCCTCCTCTCGCTCTTTCGTCTTTTCCTGTAGAACTAACAAAGGTCGTGACGCTGCTTCCTGGCCGATTTATTCTCTCTTAGGTTGTATTATCCTTCAGGTTTAGAGAGTTGAAGAAAGAAGTGTGTGTGTGTGTGTGTGTGTGTGTGTAGATAGATAGATAGATAGATAGATAGATAGGTGGGTAGATTGATTTACATATTGATGTAGATAGATATAGATAGATAGATAAATTTGTTATAGTAGTAGTAGCAGTAGTAGTAGTAGTAGTGGTAGTAGTAGTAGTAGTAGTAGTGGTAGTAGTAGTAGTAGTAGTAGTAGAAGTAGGATTAGTAGTAATAGTAGTAGAAGTAGGAATAAGAGTAGTAGTAGTAGTAGTATAGTAGAGAGCTGTTATTTCTCTGTCTATCCATCTGCCTATTTACCCATCAGTCTGCGTATCTATCTATCTATCTATCTATCTATCTATCTGTTTGTCTATTTTCATGCATTTTCTTCTAGGTGTCGTGTTGTCGTGGTGAGCTTTGGTGAGAGCAGGATGGGTCATGTAGAGCTGACCCTGGGGTGTGGTGGCTGCTACACACACACACACACACACACACACACACAGAGTAGACGTGTAGTTTCTTGTCGACCCCTCAAGGATAAAAGGATAAGTCAATCAAGATAAGGTGTTAAGACGTTCACCCATCTTATGTTATTTTTCTTACTATTTCCAGCCGGTGATGAGAAAAATAATACTCTGGCTATACATCTTTCCCGTGGCACTTTTATATTCTATAGTGTTAATCTCTTGTTACAACTCAGCATTCAAGATGGAGAGATGGCAATTTTAGGCCAAGTTAGAGTGAAAAGAGTATAGCACTTCTTCGTGACTAGCATTTAAGATGGGGAGGTGGCAATTTTAGGCCAAGTTAGAGTAAAAAGAGTATAGCACTTCTTCGTGACTAGCATTTAAGATGGAGAGGTGGCAACTTCAGGCCAAGTTAGAGTAAAAAGAGTATAGAACCGTGTATCCTGTCCATACCACTTCTTCGTGACTAGCAAGAAAGATATTGCGTATTTCCGTAATGTCAGGCATGGATGGTGCCCTCCTGGTGATTCCGTGTTGACGCCCCGTGATTTGCGTGACTCAGAGCGGCGTCACGAGAGAGAGAGAGAGAGAGAGATGATGATGGTGATAATAATAATAATAGTAATAATGGAAATAAAAATAATAGTAATAATAATAATAATAATAATAATAAAAAGAAAAGTAATAATAAAAATAATAATGAAGATAGTAATCATAATAATAATAATAAAAAGAAAAGTAATAATAAAAATAATAATGAAGATAGTAATCATAATAATAATAATAATAATAATAAGACGAAGAAGATGAAAAGTAATAATAATAATAATAATAATAATAAGACGAAGGAGAAGAAAAGTAATAATAATAATAATGCAATTTTCCTGTCACTTCTCAGTACCCTGTCTTGCCACGTGCTGTGTTATTTCCTGTCGCCTTGATTAACACGCGATAAACTCTGGGATTATCTTGCAAAACACGGATATGGAGTGACAAAGGCTGTGTGTGTGTGTGTGTGTGTGTGTGTGTGTGTGTGTGTGTGTGTGATGGCAGTGTAGGATGTGAGTTATGGAGATGTGTGTGAGTGTGAGTTAGAGGTGTGTGTGTGTGAGGGCATTGTAGGATGTGTGTGTGTGTGTGTGTGTGTGTGAGGGCAGTGTAGGATGTGAGTTGAGGTGTGTGTGTGTGTGTGTGTGTGTGTGTGTGTGTGTGTGTGTGTGCAGTTTATAAGCCCAGCTACCCAGCTATGTGAAGTGGAACGGTCACTCTAATAAAAATTACGAATATTGGTCTGGTGTTCTCTATTTGAACTTGGCACATAATGAGAAATACAATTATATATAAGAAAAAAAAATAGCTTTCCATACATCTGACCTGTGTGTGATAAATGTTGCCTGCACACGATATACGAAGGAGCGGTGACGGTATAACTGACTGCTGATCAGGCCTAAGGTGGGGGGAGGGGAGGGGTGAGAGGAGGGGAAGACTTAAGACAAAGAACGAGAGAGAAAGGGGAGAGGGGGAGAGAAGCAAAGAGAAAGTTATATAAATTTAAAAAAGAGTGAGTGGGAAAAGTAAATTCAGAGAGAGAGAGAGAGAGAGACAGCTGGGGGAAGTGAAGAGGTAAGCACTGGAACCCAGAATTGTGCAGCGGACGACACTGGATTACAATGATGGTGAATATTTCCAATTTGAGAATGCAGTTCAATACGGTAATAATTTATTCTAAAAATATAGTCCAAATCTTGGCCGTTGAAAGCGTGTGCGACAACAGTTTAGTCATGTTTACAGGACATGAGAAAATCTGCGTCTAATCAGTAACTGGCAGCTGGAGGTGGAGGGTGGGGGAGTTGGGGGCAGAAGGCGGGGTAGACTTGTTCGCGATTCCCCCCTTCCCTCTGTCCAGGGTAGAGGGGGGAAGGAAGGGGTAACCCCTGAGCAGAAATTAGTACGCGTGACTGTACACACAGGGTAGGGTACACACAGGGTAGGGTACACACAGGATAGGGTACACACACGACAGGGTACACAAAGGATAGGGTACACAGGACAGGGTACACACACGATAGGGTACACAAAGGATAGGGTACACACAGGACAGGGTACACACAAGATGGGGTACACAGAGGATAGGGTACACACAGGACAAGGTACACACAAGACAGGGTACACACAGGACAGGGTACACACAAGATGGGGTACACACAGGATAGGGTACACACATGGTACACACACGATAGGGTACACACATGGTACACAGGATAGAGTACACACACGACAGGGTACACACAGGATAGGATACACACACGACAGGGTACACACAGGATAGGGTACACGGGATGGTACACACAGGACATTGTACACGCAGGACATGGTACACGTAGGACAGGGTACACGCAGGACAGGGTACACGCAGGATAGGGTACACACACGACAGGGTACACACAGGATGGGGTACACACACAACAGGGTACACATATGGTACACAGGATGGGGTACACACAGGACATGGTATACACAGGATGGGGTACACACACGACAAGGTACACACATGGTACACAGGATAGGGTACACACACAACAGGGTACACATATGGTACACAGGATAGGGTACACACAGGACATGGTATACACAGGATGGGGTACACACACAAGGTACACACATGGTACACAGGATAGGGTACACACAGGACATGGTATACACAGCATAGGGTACACACACAAGGTACACACACAACAGGGTACACACAAGGTACACACAGGATACGGTACACATAGGTTAGGATACACACACAGGATGGGGTACACATAGGTTAGGATACACACACAAGATGGGGTATGCACACAAGGTACACACAGGACAGGGTACACACGCAGGACAGGGTACACAGGACATGGCAGGATATACATAGGGTGGTATATATACAGGGCAGGTCAGGCTACAGTACTGGCTGGATGAAGGGTTTACCTGGTGGGTTGGGTACTGGGGTACTCTTGTAGGCTTGGTTGTAGGGTTTTGCTGGTGCCACCTCCCCTTGGGGGGCTTCAGTGGGGGTCTGTTGGTGCCCCCCCCAGGGGAGCATGAGGGGGGGGTCTGCTGGTGCCCTCCCACGGGGGTCTGAGGGGGATGCAGATGCCCCTCCCCCAAGGAGGCTTGGGGTGGGGGTGGGGGGTAGTCATACCCCCCTCACCCAGGTCCACGGTGAGCTTCACGAGTTTCCACCACCCCGGTTGGTTGGGGTTTATTTGCCACCCCCCCCCCCTCCCCGACTACTGAGTTTTGGTGGTGGTTGAATTATCCTAATGGTTTTATATATACTGTATATATTATGTATATATTATATATATATTATATATATATATATATATATATATACCACACATTTTTTCCTCATTTGTCTTGTCACTTTTTGAAAGGGAAAATTATAAAGCCAAAGTATTATTTTTATTTTATTTTATTTTCCAATGTCAGCCTACACTAAGCTCAGTGCCAACACCACCTCCACAACAAGTTAGTGTGTTAGTAGTATTAATAGTGCTGGGAGGTGGTGAGGGACTTTCAGGTGACTGGAGTACTTCGTAACTTCTTCCTTGGCAAAGTATTCTGTACATCACACGGCATTGTTGCCTCATGTGTACCACCATTAGTCACAGGATTATGTAAGAGACTGTTTGGATGTCAAATAAATCACCAAGGAACGAGGGGCTACGTAAGTCTCCAAATGCCACCAACAACGGTCCTATAATTCCTAAGCTAAGTATTCTGGCCCAAACTTCAGATATGTCAGACACTGAAGCTCAGGCCATATGTGGCACTAACTTCTTCCTGTGTGTGTATTCAGCATTTTACATCACTATCCTATTGTATGTCCTATACTGGGTGTCCAAGATGCAAAGGACACAACTTCAATGATAGATGAGGAAAATACAAGTAAACACTGCTCTATTAACATGTCTCCAAATCTCAACCATTGTGAGTACAATTACTGATGACCTGGGTGATTATGATGAGCATTGACCCAGAGGCACCAGTGATTGTAGGTGTTATGGTTTGGACACAAGTTGATACAGCTGTCTTCATCAATTCCCTCATTTGTCATTTATCAGAGTTATGCCCTCTTGCCAGGTCCATCCTGTATAGTTCAACAAGAGGATGTAAAGTTGTAATATGCTAATACATCTCCATGGAAGAGGTTATGGAAGCATATGATGCCACATTGTATATGGTCCTTTAACACTGTTGGGACCATCAAGAAGTTCCTGCTTTGTTGTTCCAATTGACTGGTTGATGGCAGATACTATGAAGTCATAAAGGTGTATCAAGTATCTACACTGATCCTTACTTTATCTTTTATATTCATAACAGCCACCTTTGGGTTCATGTACTATAAATTATATATGTTGAACTGGTATGGAAGTGGGAAAAAACTAGTGGTGGTAGACAACTTGGTGAATTAATCCAAGGGAATCACTATACCCCTCCAGTGTATGCAGTTATTGGGGTACTATCACAACGTAGGGACTCGAGTGCTTTGTGAAAACATGAATTAACTCCTACAGGGCATTAAAAAAAATAATAATAATAATAATAATATCCTTTTCGATTTGGTTAATGGCCAAACAATCAAGCTGGAGGGCTGATTTGACTAAGACTGAACTTCTTTATCGTTAACACCAAGTTGAAAAAGTAACTATACGGTAGGTGACTGATGTCCAATTTGTACATGTCAACCAGTCAGAGCCTATGGAACTATCTGCAGGAACTTCAGTAGTTGCTCCCCTACTTTAGTCCAGGGTTGGTTTCAACTTGAAAATATCTTGAACACAAATAACCGATTTAGAGAAAACCCATACTAATTTTACAACTGCTTCAAGAAACATTTATCAATGGTAGGTCATTTAGTCGAAGTGCTGTATACAATATTTTGACAAAACATACTAAAGTTTCAGTAGGGGAGCAACTATTTTTCCAATAACAGCCAGCTCACTGCTTCTTAAGTGAGCTTTACATAACTTATGTACACGTTCCTTCCCTTCACTACAGATTACTTGTTACCTTTAAATTACATTCACTTTGTCAGATGTTTTTCAAACTGTTTACAGATTACTTGTTACCTTTAAATTACATTCACTTTGTCAGATGTTTTTCAAACTGTTAGATATAAGCTCTTTCTTACTAGAGTTGATTTAAAACTATTATTTTGCAATACTAAGGAATTCAAATAAACTTTAATACCCAAGTTACTGACGCAGACTAGGGTAGTACAGTTTGAGATAATATGGTCTTAAATTCTCTTGACTGATTAAAATGAAAATGTTGCTGTAGTGAAGGGAGATCAGGAGGTGCAAAGACTAGAAGGCAGACAAGCAGCATTAGCAGTGTACAGGGGGTCTTTATACTTTAGCAGTACGCCATTTTTCGCTATCACTCAAGTTACCAGTGCTCATCCCCTTGGAATATTACTTAATGGCGTACTGACCTCTGCTTTATTACGAATATGTATGCTCTTCTACTTAAAGAACTTCATGTACATATTTTAACTCTCTCTGCCTTCCATTTCTAAGCACCCTATTATTTCTGTTGCAGGCACTTGTCCCCTGCAACACGGACGGCAGCCTGGAGCCACCTGGCAGCCAGCAGCTCAGGACAACCATCCCCACTGTCGCCACCAATGTTCTGTTCACAAAAAAACACAAGTCCATTGAAGAATATACTTAGGAGTTTTTATATCCCGTTTCTTCTACCCTGAGGGATTCCTAACCTACTCAGTTGATACCAAAGTGTACGAGCTTATTATGACTGGTAACCAAGGAAACTCATTCCTGCCTTTAACAAGAGGAAAGTACACAGAAGGGGAGACAAGGTAGGTAGGGATAGTGAGAGTAGATAGCAGGAGTGTAGGTAGGGGGAGGGAGGGAGAGTAGGTAGGAGGAGGAGTAGGGAGCAGATGGGTGGAGAGGGAGAGTAGGTAAGGGGGGAAGAGGGAGAGTAGGTAAGGGGGGAAGAGGGAGAATGTAGGTAGGGGGAGAAGGAGGGAGCAGGTAGGGGGAGAAGGAGAGTAGGTAAGGGGGGGAGAGGGATAGTAGGTAGGGGAAGAGGGAGAGAGTAGGTAGGAGGGGAAGAGAAAGTACGTAGGGGGGAGGAGAGAGTTAAGGTAGGTAAATGGGGGGAAGAGAAAAGGTAGGTAAATGGGGGGAAGAGAAAAGGTAGGTAAAGGGGGGGAAGAGAAAAGGTAGGTAAAGGGGGGAAGAGAAAAGGTAGGTAAAGGGGGGAAGAGAGAAAAGGTAGGTAAAGGGGGGAAGAGAGAAAAGGTAGGTAAAGGGGGGAAGACAGAAAATGTAGGTAAAGGGGGGAAGAGAGAAAAGGTAGGTAAAGGGGGGAAGAGAGAAAAGGTAGGTAAAGGGGGGAAAGGGAGAGAGTATGGGGGGGGACAGTAGGTAGGGGAGGAGGAGAGTAGATAGGGGGAGGAAAATAAAGAGTGAGTAGGTAGGGGGAGGAAAATAAAGAGTGAGTAGGTAGGGGGAGGAAAATAGAGAGTGAGTAGGTAGGGGGAAGAAAAGAGTGAGTAGGTAGGGGGAGGAAAAGAGAGAGTAGGTAGGGGGGGGAGAGACTTAAGGTCCGTAAAGGAAGAGAGATAAGGTAAGTAGGTGGGAGGGGGAGAAGCTAGGTAGGAGAGGGAGAGAAAGCAAATGGGGGAAGGGAGGGGGAGAGACAGCAGATAGGGGGAAGGAAGAAGGAAAGCAGATAGGGGGAGAGTAGGTACAGGGAGAGGGAGAGAAAGCAAATGGGGGAAGGGAGGGGGAGAGACAGCAGATAGGGGGAAGGAAGAAGGAAAGCAGATAGGGGGAGAGTAGGTACAGGGAGAGGGAGAGAGAGCAGGTAGGGGGAGGGAGGGAAAGTAGGTAAGGGGGGAAGAGAGAAGGTAGGGGAAGAAGGAGAGGGAAAGAGTAGGTAGGGGAAGAAGGAGAGGGGAAGAGTAGGTAGGGGAAGAAGGAGAGGGAAAGAGTAGGTAGGGGAAGAAGGAGAGGGAAAGAGTAGGTAGAGGAAGAACGAGAGGGAAAGAGTAGGTAGGGGAAGAAGGAGAGGGAAAGAGTAGGTAGGGGGAGGGACAGAGTCGGTAGGACGATAGTAGGTAGGGGGGAGGGAGGGAGAGAGTAGGTAGGGGGGGAGGGAGGGAGAGAGTAGGTAGGGGGGGGAGGGAGAGAGTAGGTAGGGGGAGGGACAGAGTCGGTAGGACGATAGTAGGTAGGGGGGAGGGAGGGAGAGAGTAGGGAGGGGGGGGGGGAGGGAGAGAGAGTAGGTAGGGGGGAGGGAGGGAGAGAGAGTAGGTAGGGGGGGGAGGGAGGGAGAGAGAGTAGGTAGGGGGGGAGGGAGGGAGAGAGAGTAGGTAGGGGGGGGAGGGAGGGAGAGAGAGTAGGTAGGGGGGGGAGGGAGAGAGAGTAGGTAGGGGGGAGGGAAGGAGTAGGGGGGGGGAAGGAGGGAGAGAGTAGGTAGGGAGAGGGATAGTGAGAGTAGGCAGGGGGAGGGAGGGAGAGTAGGTAGGGGGAGGGAGGGAGAGTAGGTAGGGGGAGGGAGGGAGAGTAGGTAGGGGGAGAGGGAGAGCATATAAGGGAGTAAAGAGTAGGCAGAGAGGGAAAGAAGGTAGGGGGAGAGGGAAAGTAGGTAGGGGAGAGAGAGGTCTGGGGTCGATTATAAAAACTGGAATTAATAGGGGGAGAAGAGAGTTGGTAGGGGGAGAAGGAAAGTAGGTAGGGGGCTGGGGTCAATTATAAACTGAACTGGAATTAAAAATATTACAATGAACTCAAACTGATATAAACTGATGGCTGTATTGATATTTTATACCAAAATATGCAAATTCATTTTTGTACAATAATTAACTTACAGTATACTCAAACAATATAATATACAGTTTGCTTTAACACAGAAGTAAAAAATATATAGAGGTAACGTATTAAATTTATTAATTTTAATTTAAACTTTTTCCTGGATAATTTGTCTTAAATAAATGTAAATATTTAGAAGTTCAGTTCCTTTCAGTGTGCCAGACTGATGATAAATAAAGATGTTAATTTGAAACCTCATTTTTATTTTCCCTTTAATGGTGCTGGGTAGATTAACACTGAACTGAAAAGATTTTAATTGAATGAATGAAATCTCGACTAGAATAAATCGAACTGGAACTGCAAGTTTTTTTTTTTTTTTTTTTTTTTTTTTTTAATGGATTTGGAATTAGTTCAAGTTCTCTTCTGAACAGAATTTGACCCCTGAGAGTAGATGTGGAGAGAGAGTGAAAATAGGTATGTAGAGAGTAAGTACGGGAGGGGGGGGGGGAAAGAAGGTAGGGATAGAGGGAGAAAGAGCAGGTAGGGGCAGAGAGAGAAAAGGTCAATTATGAACTGAACTGGATTTTATTTATTTATTTTTTAAATGAGTTGGAATTGAACTAAGTTGACAGAAATATAAAAAAAAATTGAATTGGAATAGATATCAATGAACTGATGACTGAAATGATATAATATACTGTAATATGAGAATTCACTATTGTACAATAATTAACTTAGTATACTAAAACTAAAACAATATAAACTTTGCTAACAAAAGTAAACACATTGAATTAACCTACTAAATTTATATTAATTTTCATTTAACTGACAAACTATTTCCTGCATAAGTAAAAGTTCAGTTCATTTTAATTTAATGAAATATCGACCATAATGAACTGAACTGAATTAAAATTGGGGATTTTATTATTTTACGAATGAACTGAATTGATTTGGAATTTAATTCACACGAATTGAATTGGCAAAAATGAATTGACCCCAGCCCTGAGAGAGAGAGATATGGGAAGGAATAAAAGCAAGTAGGTATGAACAAAGGTAGGAAGGCGGGCAGGCAGTGAGGAAGTAATGTAGGTAAGTAAGAACGAAGGAATGAGACGAAGGCAAGAAGTAAGAAAGGAGGGAAGAAGAGGGAATGGAGGGAAGAAAGGAATGGAGGGAAGAAAGGAACAGAAGGAAGGAAAGAAAAATTACGGAGGGGAGGAAGAGGGAACGAAGGACGGAAGAAAGGAACAGAAGGAAAAATGAAGGAAGGAGGGAAGGAAAAAAGAACAAAGAAGAAATGTAGAAAGGCAGGCAGGCAGGCAGGAAGGTTGTAAGTAGGTAGGTAGGAAGGAAGGATGGAAGGTAGGTAGGTTGGTAGGAAAGGAACGAAGGTAGGTAGGTAGGTTGGTAGGAAAGGAACGAAGGTACGTAGGTAGGTAGATAGGTAGGTACATAGGAAACATGGGTAATGCAACAAAATCAATTACAATAGAATAAGCAACATAACATATCCCCATTACAAAAAATACATTGCATAAGAGGCTAAAAAAGTAAAAATAATTGTATACAGAATAATATACAAGAAAAAACAAGGCATTTCAAACTCAAAATTAAAGATATTGCATTTATACATTAAAATAAATCTGTAAAATGAAGCTAGACGTGTGGATAATCATGCTAGTCACGAAGAAGTGCTATGGGAAGAGTGCAGAGTTGTGGTATTGTATTTTGTGTATATATAAGAATTCCATATAAATTATGGTTTTTATTTACGATAACCTGGCCTAAAATTGCCATCTCTCAATCTTGAATACCGAGATGTAGTTATTAACACTAGAATATGATGCTAGGCACGAAGAAGTGCTATTAAAAATTGTCATCTATCCATCTTGAATGCCGATATGTACCTATTAACACTAGAATATGGTGCTAGTCACAAAGAAGTGCTGTGGAAATAAGAGTAGTAATAAATTAACACTAGAATGTGATCCTAGTCACGAAGAAGTGCTATGGAAGGAAATGTAGCAATAAATTAACCCTTTTGATAATGAATGAGGAAGGCTGCGTCAAACCTAATCTCACCCGCTTGTTACTGTACGACAAGCTGCGTCCAACAACAGTGCCCCTTAATTCTTTTGCTTTAGAGTTTTTTTAAGTCTCAGTGTATTGTTCTGCGTGCCACACCCATGCAAACAGAGGCATAAAGGCAGGGGAAAAAATAATTTATCAACAACTCTGGCCATGCAAAACACCCCTCTTTTGCTTTTGAGTTTTTTGGCATCTCAGTGTATTGTTCCGCACACCGCACATAATTCATATTCGCCAAACATTTTTGTCAACACCATAGGCTGGCACAACTGTTGGGGATTACATGAATACAAAATCAGGAAGAGAGAGGCATAAATAAAGGCATGGGAGAAAATAATTCAGCAGCAACTCTGGCCATGCAAAACGCCACTCCCGCACCGCAACACCATCGTAAAACAATTTCCTTTTGTGGTACATAAAACCAACCCAAATTGTCCCACAGTAAATGTTTATATATCAAAATGTAACTAATGAACTTTCCTAAAACTTTCTTAGTAACAATTACCATAAAACATATCGTCACCCTCAAAGTAATTGCCCAAGTCATTTTTTCAACTTTTTGGGAAATCAAGAAAAACCTGTCTCATTTTCTTAACTTTTCAATGGCTTGAGGTACATTTTAGACCACTCACACCCTAGACCTGAAAAAGGCAGCTATACCAACAGAAGCGCCACGTGATGAATTGATTTATGCAAAAATCATAGAAAAATGACAAGCAATTTCTTTATGAGGGTGATGTTATTTATGAAAAAACACAAAGGAAGGAATAAACATCGTAAATTAGCGTATAATTCATATTCGCCAAACGTTTTTATCAACACCTTAAGTACAACAATTCAATATTACGAGGAATAAAGATCACGCAGATAGAAACAAAACTAAGGGTGTGAGGATAACATGTTTAAGCAGTACCACCAGCACAGAAACAGCACTCAGCCAAGCCCACATCCTAAGTACCTGCCAGCAATTTGATGCAGCCTGTCCTCTAGTAACGAAAGGGTTAACACTAGAATGTTGATACTAGTCACAAAGAAGTGCTATGGAGAGGATATATCCATATTAATCCATATGGTAATCTTAATGCACGAAAAGGAGAGCGTTCCCTGGTGAATAGGAGAGGGTTGCCACAGTGTAGTCTCATAGCACCCTTTCGCCATATTATAGTACCCTAGTGCAAAGAAAACCGTGTAGAATTGAAGGACCCTATGGTTAATTTACAATGACAAAACAACAACGCTGGGTGCTAACCATATAACCAACCCATACGTGCTTCCTACGTGTCAACAAGTGGGTTGGTGGAGGGTTAGTAACAATACCTCAGTCAAATTGCCACCCCTTACGGGATTATGGCGTCTGGCAATAGATAGATAGATACACACAAAAACAAAGGTGAGTTACTGTAGCCACTTCCATTTAATTTTTCAATACTTCTACTAATTATAATGATCAGAAATATAGTTAAAATCGGTATAACCAGCCAAAGCGTATTCGTAGGGTTATTACTGACGTGAACCCCTTTGAAGCTATGTCTGGCACTGAATTTTTCCTACAGGAGTAAGATTCTCAAACATATTTACAATCAATTCCTTTAGTAGTCTAACCTAACCAGCCAAGGTGTATTTGTAGGGTTATTACTGACCGCACTGACTATCGGATATGTTTATGTGAAGCTACAGAATGTGGTGAATGTTTATGGTGTATCATATAAAGCCAGGATTCTGGGGGCTTGAATAATGAGTGAATGGATGCGTGGCCCATTGGATGTGGTTAATGTTTTTGGCATATCAGACAGCCAGGATTCCAGGTGCTTGAATGGTGAGTGAATGGATGCGTGGCCGATTGGATGTGGTGAACGTTTTTGGCGTATCAGATAGAGCCAGGATTCCAGGGGCTTGAAAGGCGAGTGAATGGAAGTGTGGCCTATTGGACTGGGTAAATTTTAGGCTGTCTGGACATTGCTACTCCTCACCCTGCCCTACAGTGGGAAAGGTCCCAATGATGATTACTGACCACATAAACCCATCTGAAACTGTCTGACACCAATTCTTTCCTAAGGTACAGGTTCTCCAAAGCCTGTATGCATTATCTTACACAGAATATTAAAAAACAAATACCAATCTTTAATAAGAGGTAAAAACTGCTAACATTAAAAGATTATACTGTATGTCGGGCGTTGGGCTATAGATCGGTAGACAGACATGGGGATATTTCTTCCACATGCACAGTACTAACATGCAAAGGGTTTCTCTCCCCAGTGCAAGTCAGAACTTGGTGTATGAAAGAGGCTATGCTGGTGATGCTCTTATGGTGCTACTGATGTGGAGTTTGCATCTAACAATTGGGGTCTACCACATTTACCACTCATAATTCCACCCAGGGAAGGGGCACTGGTCACAGCCAATTGCCACGCCTACCCACAGGAAGGGATGCACTCTCACTTTTCAAATTACCACTTACACTGAAGGTGGGAGCAAATGAATACAGGACCAAAGTAGGGGAGGAGTTAGAATCAGTAAATTGGAATGAAATGGATCTGGACTGCCTATGGAATGTATATAGGGATAAACTGTAGTCTTGCATATCTTTTTTATTTATTTTTAATGTGAGGAAGAAGGAACCAAAGGCTTTTTTTTTTTTGTGAGGAATTATCAGGTAACCATATAATGAACAGTGAAGAACTCTAGACAAATCACAGTCTTGCATATCAGCTTTATTGGATATACTGTAACAGATTATCAGCTTTGGATTATCGGGTAACCACAGATATAATGAATACTGAAGAACTTTCGATAAATTGTAGTAGTGTACTGAATATTGGATTATCAAATTGGGCTTTACTGGGTATACTGTAATAGACTATTGGATTTAGTGGATATAATGAACTATCGGCATTATCAGAGGCCTTTGTGTGGTGGCACGGAGAGCCAGAGGACCTACCCGAACCACGAACATCCCTCAAGACCCCTAATTATGTAAAGTGGTGAATTAGTTTGCTTGCTAATTAAATATCAGTTCATAATTACAATAAAACCTCAATATAACTGACTTCAATAGACCGGAATTTGCTTTTATCGGACTCAAGGAGCTACCGGACTAAACTATATGTGAAAAAGTCCGATAAAGCCAGAAGCATTCCGGACTGCCTGACCACTTCAGCTGGGTTCACCACAATAAGGCAATTACTATATATTATTTTACACACTATTCAAGAACAAATGCCAGTATTTAATAATATAACAGGTAAAAACTGCTAACATTGAGAAATTATACTGTGTCAATCTTGGAGACTGTCACATGCTTTTTTTTTATTTTATTATAACTTTTCAAATGTTTGATGCTCGAAGCAGACATAAGCATTCAAGATGGCAATTTTAGGCTAGGTAAGCGTAATTTTAGAGATCTTTTAATATAATTTTCATTCTTTTGCAACGCATTTCATGTAGCTCAGTTGCAGAAAGGACAAAACTACGGTTCTACATCCTTTCCATGGCACTTCTTCGTGACTAGCATCATATTCTAGTGTTAAAAAGACAATACTACGGCTCTACATCCTTTCCATAGCACTTCTTCGTGACTAGCATCATTTTCTAGTGTTAATCTTGCTACACTTCTTTCCATAGCACTTCTTCGTGACTAACAATCAGGTGTTAATCTATAGCTATACATCCTTTCCATAGCATTTCATGACTAGCATATTCTAGTGTTAAAAAAATAACATGGTTCTATGTCCTTCCCATAGCACTTCGTGACTAGCAAAATATTCTAGTGTCAATGTTTTTATAGCTCAATATTCAAGATGGAGAGATGGCAATATTAGGCCAAGTTGGAGTGAAAATACACTCTCTTTTTATCTTGCATCAACTAGCTCAAAGAAAGAGAGAGAGAGAGAGAGAGAGAGATTCACCAGCATTCTTCCATTGATTTCCTATAACAATCAACTCTCAATCTAACTGACTTTTTTAATACAGAATGAGGCCTTATGAGGTAAGTCTCCTTGGTTACTAGTCAAAATTTCCCTTTACGATGACTACACCTGGCCTTACATTTGAGCTAATGAAGTACTTCTTGGTTACTAGGCAAAAAGTCACAGTCATACACTAAGTAACTGTTATGAAGTATGAGTTTCCTTGGTTACCAGTGCAATTTGTCCTATATAACTGTATACTGGGCCAAACATTAAGCAATTTTGAGGTACAATCACCAGAAGAAGTGATGACTGTATATATATATATATATATATATATATATAAATACGATAAAATTTCTGTGCCTTCATCATGTCATGTCAAATAAAATATGTATAATAACCAACTAAGAATTACAGAAAATAACTGGAGGCAGTGATATATTAAAGTTAACACAGATACGTTTTCCGATTTGAATGAATGTGTAATGTATAAAATGTGTACCGTTTAGTATTGTATGAATGTATTATTCCAAGCACAGTGCACGATATAACCCGGTGTCGATGTATTCTTAGTAATGATATCCTTCTGCCTTTATTTTATTTATTCTGCCTTTTATTTATTTTTTCCTTGTATTCCCCTCGCTTATAACTGTAATTAGCTTCTTTATCCCCAGTTGACAATTTACTCTTATCTCTTACACTATGGTGGTACCAATCTTAAGTGGCGGTTTAGGTGGGGCACGAACCTCTGTACAGTGTTGCCACGTGTTCCATACCTGCTACGTGAACGGCTCTGATATATGTAATAGGCATCACAAGATAAACACAAGAATATACTGGTAATGTGTATCATAATATATGAAAGAACAGTAAACTGATTATGCATAAAATGTTTATACGGCAATACAGAAACGTGGCATAATTATTTTACAGTGTTGCATAATAAAAAGTAGTCACTTTTATTGGCTGTTACTGTATTTCTGGGGTTGGTAAAAAAGGCACAATTATGATTATAAGATAATGTGCAGGAATATAAGCAAAACAATGCCAGTTTCTTAGTAAAAAAAATATATACATTAAACCCTCATGAGCGGCAACACTCACACACATACCCAGTCCGACCTGGTCATCTGTGAGGGATAGAGGAATAGGCCTGTTTGGGGACACCTCTTAAAAAAAAAAACGCGCCAAGAATTTAACCCCTTAACCGCGGGGCGTCACTTTCGTGACGCTTGGGAGCAAGGGATCATACCGCGGGGCGTCGCTTTTGTGATTCTGTGTTATTTTGAATTCACCCTGGCTTCCAAGTGGGGGCTTGTATCATCTATCAGTACTGCCAATGTCCAACACTAGTCAGCACTCCTAATCTCATCTGTACTCCCATCCATTGTTGACAATTTAGCCATTTCTCCCCGTTCTTGACTCCCCTCCCTACCCCCCCTCCATTACCCTATCCTCTCGCCTGCCCGGCCGTGCTACGCTAAGTAAATCTTCCCTGGAATTTTTCACTGATTTCATCCATTGAAATAAGCCCTATGTCCTATTCTTATACCAAATAATATATACAAGAAAGAAATAAGATGAGAGTGCCATACACCTGGAATTGGCTAATTATCACCTGACAACACCTCACGTGCACTCGTTCGCTAATTTTCGCTGTTTTTTTCCCCTTGAAATATGCCGTATAATCTATTTTCATAATAAATATACATGTAAGGAGGGAAGGGAGAAGCCTAAGTGATATTTACATTCACCTGGAACTACCTAATTTATAATGTATTGTCAAATCATGGCAACATCAGTCTGTTTGTGTGTTATGCACCTACTAATGATGCACTCGATGAAAGGAAAGACACATTTTATGAAAAGTTGCATGAAGGAGTAGGAAGGGTACCTAGACATGATGTTTTGATCTGCGTTGGAGACTTTAATGCAGTAATGGGCTGTTCAAATGAGGGATTTGAGGCATGTATGGGTAAGATGGGAGTTGGTAGTAGGATGAGTGAAAACGGAGTGAGGTTTGGAAGCTTCTGTCTAGCAAATGACTTAGTCATCGGGGGCACACACTTTCAGCATTGCAATATACACAAGACAACTTGGGTGTCGCCGTGTGTAAAATATAAAAATCAGATTGATCACATCGCTATCAGGAGGAGGCATAGAAGTTCTCTGCTAGATGTTCATGTTAAACGGGGAGCAGATATTGGTAGGGACCATCAACTCAGCATTGCAAAAATAAGGTTTAAACTTAAAAATCAGAAGAAGGAAAAATCTGGTGTTGGTAGATACGATATTGTTAAGCTTAGAACGGAAGGAGAAGAAACGGAGGAATTCAGATTAGAATGCAGAAATAGGTTTTTGGTGTTGGAAACGTTGGAAGAGGGGGAGAGAAGTAGATGAGACGTGGGAGGATGTGAACAAAGTTTTGCATGAGACTGCTGAATGTACGATTGGAAGGAGACAGATTCAGGAGAAAGAAATGGATATCAGAGGAAACGTGGGATATGATAAAAAAGAGAGGTGAGGCTAAATTGAGGAGTGAGACGCAATGCGTTGATGAACGAGAGATTGAATTAGCAAGAGCTGCGTACTGGAGTTTGAATTCAGAAGCAAGAAGGTTAGCTAGGAGAGATAAAAGAAGATGTGTGGATGAAAAGGTTGCAGTGACTGAAATCTTAATAAACAAAAATGTTGGACAGAGTCAAAGAATAGCATATGAATCGATTAGAGAACTGAGTGGTAATGCAGGTAAACGCAAGGAAATACCAGTTAGAGACAGGGAAGGAAATTTATTGACCAAAGATGGAGATATTAAAAATAGATGGAAAGAGCATTTTGAGACAGTTCTTAATAGACCAATACTACCAGAAGAGGATATATCGTCTGCTCAGGAAGATTTAAATACAGAAACAGGAGAGTTGAGGTTTGCAGAAGTGGAGAAAGCAGTAAAACAGTTAAAGAATAATAAGGCACCGGGGGAGGATGGTTTATTTCTGGAAATGTTTAAAGTGGAGGGGGATAGATTAATAATGATCTTGACCAAGCTATTCAATAAGATATGGGTGACGGGGTTACTACCATCAGTTTGGAAGAACGGTGTAATTGTTAGAGTTCCGAAGAAGGGAGACCTGAGTGAATGTGGTAATTGGAGGGGAATCTCTGTCACTGATAGCTTTGAAAGTTTTCAGTAGAGTGTTGTTAAATAGGCTGGAGCCGGTGGTTGAGGGTATTCTGAGGGATGAACAGGCTGGCTTTAGAAAGGGACGTGGTTGCAATGATCAGATCTTTATAGTTAGGCATTTGATGCAGCAAGTTAATGAAAAGAGAGTACCGTTAAGTCTGTTTTGTTGATTTTGAAAAGGCTTTTGATAGTGTTTCGAGAGAGACTATGGGGAAGATCATGAGACATTATGGAATACCAGAGGAGTTTGAGGGTCATTATGAACATGCATGAGGACACATTTTGTAAAGTGATGGTTGATGGTTGTCTGAGTGATTCGTTTGAAGTCAAGTCCGGAGTAATTCAAGGTGGTGTTCTATCGCCTTCACTATTTATATTGGTCATTGATTACATTATGAAACGCGTTGGAACAGAAACCGGTGCAGGTATACTTTGGGGAGAGAACAGGAAACTTTTGGATTTAGATTATGCAGATGATATAGTTTTGATTTGTGATGGGCCAGAAGAGATGCAGAGAGTGTTGGACTGTTTGGTGAGTGAAGGTCGCAAGGTGGGTTTGGTTATTAATTGTGAAAAACTGAAATAATCAATATGAATATGGAAAATGCACAGGAATGTGTAACAGGAGGTATGGTTGTAAAGCAAGTTGATAGGTTTAAATATTTAGGTACTTATTTAGCCAAGGATGGTTCTTTGAACTTTGAATTCGAGGAAAGGTTAAAGAAGGCTAATCAGGCAATGGGAATGCTTAAAAATATTTGGAATAATAACAATTTTTCTGTGCATACAAAAATCAAACTTTATAAGGTAATGGTTAGGAGTATCTTAATTTATGGACACGAGTCTTGGTACAGCACAGTGACTATGGAAAATAAATCTTGGTGTCTGAAAATAAAGCACTTAGAAGAATATTAGGAGTTAAGTGGTGGGAAAGGATACCAAATAGTAGAATTAGAGAAATAATGGGAGTGCAGCCGGTCGATGAATATGTTAAGTTCTCACGATGGAAGTGGCTAGGACATGTGTATAGGAGACAGGGAATAGTACGAGGTACACCAGGGTGGGTGGCACTTGGTAGGAGAGGTAGAGGAAGGCCAAAAGAGACGTGGGTGAGGACAATGAGACGGGAAGCTGGAGATGAGTGTTGGGGAGATCTTGAGGAGTTAGCACAAGATAGGATGTGGTGGTGTGAGTTCATCGAGGCCCTATGCATCCCCGAGGGTGCCACAGGTAATGATTGATTGTCTAGATTTCCTGCCAATCATTTCAGTGCTAAACACAGCTGTTTCAAGAGCTAACATTGGTAGCACTGAATATCCCCTAAGTAGGCCTCTACCCCGGCCCTCCCTTATCAGTTTACTCTCATCTTCCGAAGTCGAGGTACGTCTGTTTCTTCTTGCTGACTTCAGGGACTTTTTCACCCCCATGCAAAGGGCCCTGTGACCTTTACCCCCTACTAAACCTCGTGTGGAAAGAGGTAAAGGGCTGACAATTAATAAAAAAGTGACTACGATCTCTCTATTGAGTAAAACAGTGCAAGTGGAATTGTAAATAATGTGTAAACAGCAAATGAAAGTAATGAATGTAAATATACGTGAACAATGGAAAATAGTTTTAGAAGTTACTTCAAGTGACAGTGCATAACACAGTGTAAATAAAACAGAAATGTAAATAACGTAAATAAAATAGAGAACGTAAATAGAAATGTAAATTAGTATTATAAGAATACGAGTATATACCCTAGGAGTAATGAAATTGAAAGTTTCACTCTAGCATGTCTGAATACTGTAAGTTATGAGAGTGAAGATGAAAGTGACATTCACTCAATGCTAGTATACAAGACGAGAAAGTGAATGGTATGTATTTTACTGAAAGAAATTGAATCTCTACAGAGACAAACTAATACTACTGAAGGAAACGTATGGATAAAGACTGTAGATATATATAAGTGTTATATACAGTAATAGAAATATAAAGTGTGAGGGGTTTTATGAATAATAAATGACAGAGTACCAAGAGCGAACTAGTGCCAGTGCGACGGTCAGACACGCTCGTAATTTTCATTGCTTTCACAGTGGGTTTTTTTTTGGAGTATGGATCCCAAACTACTTGAAAATCATAGAGTAGTGTTTACAGTGTTAATATCTGGCTGTGGTAATCATATTACGGGTTGTCGGGAAGTGTAAAGTGGAGACTTCGTTACCCAACTTCAGAGGTCTCCACAAGTCCTACAGTAACTGACGAAGGCTCAACAAACATTCCAGGAGAAACCTGAAGGTATGTGCCATAAGCATATGTAATTTTAATATTCTAGGACTAATAACTGATTTTTGGCAAATATTTTTTGAGAGTCTGTCGGAGCCCGAATAACCCCGCGGCACACGCAAAACATCGGCAAACATGCCCGCGGTGTAGGGATTAACCTCGTGGGTGTTGTGGAAATAAAGTCAAATTTACAATATGTACATTATAACGTAAAAGAAAATAACCAAAATGTATCCTAAAATTCCGCAGACGAGAGAGAGAGAAAGAGAGAGAGGGGAGGGAAGGCAGACCATGGGCAGTGTTGAGTGCAGCTTAGTGAGATGAAAGAAGGGAGGGAAGGAAAGAGGGAGAGAGGGACAATGAAAAATCATGGCGCGTCAACAACGAGGTCATCTGGCGCCATATGTAAAACAATAATATTTTTAAACATAATTAGATATAATAAAAAAATTAAGAAATGAAAGCACAAGTTTATAAGTCACTCATAAAAGAAACAAAATTCCCAAGGGTGATGCACATCTCCCCAAGGAGAGAGAGAGAGAGAGGCAATGTTGAGTGCATTGTCAAGCTGAGGGAAAGATGAAGGGCGAGAATGATTGAATGAAAAGGCGCCGTAACATCGAGGTCATCTGGCGTCATATGTAAAACAATAATATAATAAAAAACAAAATAAAGAAATGAAAGCACAAGTTTATAAGACAAAAGAAACAAAATTCCCTAGGGTGATGCACATCCCCCTAGGGGGGAGGGGGAGGGAGAGAGAGAGAGAGAGAGAGAGAGAGAGGCATCGCGAGTATGGAAAACGTGGCAACACTGTACAGAGGTTCATGCCCCACCCAAACCGCCACTTTAGAATGGTACGACCATAGGCAATAAAGGGGACCAAATCAGTCTATAAACTCTTGCAATCCAAAAAGCACACACTTTTTGCTCTATCTTTCAATGTCATAGCTTTCTAAATAAACTGCTATGTCCTGCTTCAATGAAAATTCTGATTTGGAAGTTTTGAGATCAGTGATTTGTTTAAGAACCTTTGCATTTTATTACTCTTGCTAGGCAGTGAAAAGTTGGCATTCTCCACTGAGCTTCGACGCTTGGCAAATTTTGAGGTTCTTTTTTTATATTTCATTCACTGGTAGTCCTCTGGCTAATATTAAATCATCCAGAGATTTTTCTTAATGGGACACTGGCCAAATGCAGTGTGCATCTTCGTGCTCAATCAAAACACTGACTTATGCCGCTTTCTGTCATCGTCGGACGTGCAGATATTGGAAACGGAAGTATGACAAGTATTCCCTAATACTGTTACAAAGATTAGTTTATAATGTTACCATACTAATGAACTGCTTCCTGCAATTTTGAAATATACTGGTACTTTGACATTATCTTACTGTTTTGGTAACAGTTTTACATAATACATTTCAACTTAAAGATATAAGAAAGAGTGTGCGTGTTATCGCTGACCCAAATCTGGATACTCTGCCATCACTTCTTAGGCAAACTCCTTGGTTACTAGTCAAATTATCCCTACAATATGCCTATACCACACCATATACTGAGTAATTGTGGTATGCGCCTCCTTGGTTACTAGTCAAATTCTGCCTACAAGATGACTATACCAAACCATACACTGAGTAATTATGGGGGTACAAATGAGTCTCCTTGGTCACTAGTCAAAATAACTACCTAATTCCAAGGCATACATTTCACCAACTTGAAGTGGACAGACTAATGCTAAATTAAGTTTCAAGCTATACAAATAGAAATAATAATAAAAATGATACCAGCAATAATAATAATAATGTACAGAAGCATTATTCACGAAAGGATTGGGACAGCAAAAATCAGAAAATCCACATTATAAAACCACTTTCCAAAATAATGAAAAAATAAGTGAAATAACCTGGAAAAATAACAAAACCTGACAAAATAACTGAAATAACCTGACAAAATAACATGAAAAAATAACTATTGTGACTAGTCTGTATGTCTGGATAAATTTATGAGTTACCAAATTTATACAGCATTCTAGTCAGTAAAATCAATCTATCTATCTATTGCCAGACGCCTCAATTCCGTTTGGGGTGGCCACAAACAAATCGCCTCCAAGTAGCCCTGTCACCCGCCATTTCACTACCCTGCTCCCAACTCACACCCCCCTCTCTCATATACTCTGATGAAAAATACATAGCAAAAATATATACCATCAAAGTCACCAATATACTTGATAAATATATATTGCAAAATTATAGATCATAATAGTCACTAAAATACTCATTGAAAAAAAACTCTCACCCATTATTGAATACTTTTGACTGGCTCTTTTGCAAATGTGTACAGTCACCCTCAAAGGTATTGCATAGGTAAGGTATGATGATATCTACAATCAATACAGCCTATGAATTCTCAGTATGATTCATTTATAATCTTTTTAATATACAGTACTTCTAATAACAATACAGACGAAAATGTAACACCTGCCATTTATAACATCCTTAAGAGGAAATTTATCAAAACTGGGAAATAATTGTCATTCTGTTTCCATATGGAGAGGATGGAGAGTGAGAGACTGATGAGGAGAGTGTATGTGAGGTGGAGGGAGGGATAGGGAGGAGGAGGCCGAGGATGAGATGGAGGGATGAGATGGAGGGATGGGGTGGAAAGGTGTATGAGGGAGGGAGGTGTCAGTTGGGAGCAGGGCAGTGAAATGGCAGGGGACAGGGCAACATGGAGGCAATTTGTTTGTGGCCACCTCATACGGGATTGAGGCGTCTGGCCATAGATAGACAGACAGACAGTTTCCAGTAGCCATAGTCCACTGTCTCATATTACTTTACGTCAAGTGTGCAGCAATACTTTTTGGTGTGACTGTACACTGGGCCTTCACCTGGCCATCCCTTACAGTCACTTCATTTTATTACTAGTCCTTACGTTACATTAATTACCTTTTATATCTACTGTACATTCATTATATCATTCGACTGAAAAAGTAAGGCTTCTTCTTTACATTGTGTGCACTGATACTTTTTGGTGTGATTGTACACTGGGCTTTCATAGTATGGTCTTTTTGAGTATATATGCATTGTCGTTTTGAGTAAGAATAGTGACTTTATGAAGCTTGTCATTGCACTAGTATTCTAAAATTTAATAATCTGAAATTCACTATTCTGAAAATCAATATTCTGAAATTCTATATTCTGAAAATCAATATTCTAAAATTAAATATTCTGAAATTATAACCTGATATTCATTGGGTACATGTTTTATTTATTTCATCATCCCTTCCAAAAATTCAAGGAACGTATGTTACTTGAATTCTGTCTATATTACCCATTATATTCTCTTGTACATTAAATGATGCAATTTTTAAAATATACATACATTGTTTCTTCTGTTTTCATATTTTACACAATAAGGTGACAAGATTTGGCCATGTAATATAATTTTGATATAAATAAAATCAAATGCTAGTGGCAAAGTTATAATAGCAACAAAAGTAACTAGGGAAACAAGTAACTAGGTATTTTATTTTTCTTTCTGGGGCACCACTGCAAGCCATTAATTCTCTTTGTTCATCAACTGACAAACACTATATATATATATATATATATATATATATATATATATATATATATATATAGCAAGCACTGGCCTTTGGTAAACCTGAGAACAGCACTACATTGAGTGAGTGGATGGTGAGTGCCCCTACCTACCACCAAACATGTAACAAATTCAAATCCAAACATTAGAAAATCACCTTCCAAAGTATTCTGGGGGGGGGCAGCTAATAGAAATTCGAAAACTGAAAATTTGAGAGCTGTAATAAGCAGAATTTTAACCCGTGGATTGCGTAATTACCTTTTTTTTATCCAACCCCATGGAGCGCAAAAAAATAAATAAATATAATATCTTTTTTTATTATGAACTTGAAAATAAACAACTAGGGCATCATATTGGGAAATAGGATAAAAATCTCACGTTTTCATTCTTTACGTAGGGCCATGCGTTAAGCTTACACAGGGGAGCAGTGAAAAAATTAAATTTGTTTTTATTATAAACCTGAAAAACATCCAGGACATCATCTGGTAAAATAATAATAATAATAATAATAATACTCTCTCGGTCTTTGTGTAGCGCCATGCATAAGTTTGGGTAGGGGTGGAGTAGTTATCGTTGAAGCAATCCACGAGTTAAATGAAGAGAGAGAGAGAGAGAGAGAAACTTACTTGCTTAGGGGCCACAGCAGGTGATCTCAGCCAAGGAGAGGAAGCTGAGATGAGCCAAAACTGAGCACAACAGTGAGACGAGTTGAGCCCAGCCAGGAGAGAAAGTGAAATAGTGGGTCCTGTGAAAAAAATTATAGCATTACCAAAAATGAGAGAGAGAGAGAGAGAGAGAGAGAGAGAGAGAGAGAGAGAGAGCGAGAATTAAATTACCAAATATTTATTATAACATGCTCTCCTAGTCAGTCTCCTGCATAAATTTAAACTCTCCTAGTCAGTCTCCCACGACACTCCTAGTCAGTCTCTAGTATGACAATTCTCTCCCAGTCTCTAGCATGACTATTCTCTCCTCTTCAGTCTCTTGTATGACAAACTCTCCTAGATTGTCTCTTGCATAAATTTATATATACTCTCCTAGTCAATCTCTTGCATAAATTTATATACTCTCCTAGTCAGTCTCATGCATGACACTCTCCTTGTCAGTCTCTTGCATGAACTTAATCTCTCCTATTCTGTCTTGCATAAAATTAATCTCTCCTAGTCAGTCTCTTGCATAAATTACCAAGTACCAGTACCTAACACTATAATATGATGCTAGTCACGTAGAAGTGCTATGGAAAGAAGCTATATCAGATTAACACTATAATATGATGCTAGTCACGTAGAAGTGCTATGGAAAGTGTAGCTATAGAATAATAGAACATGATGCTAGTCACAAAGAAGTGCTTTACTCTTTTCACTCTAACTTGGCCTAAAACTGCCATCGCTCCATCTTGAATGCAGAGTTGTAACAACAGACTAACACTAGAATATAATGCTAGTCACAAAGAAGTGCTGTGGAAAGTATGCATAGCAACAGATTAACACCAAAATATGATGCTAGTCACGAAGATGTGCTACACTCTTTTCACTCTAACTTGGCCTAAAACTGACATCTCTCCATCTTGAAAGCTGAGTTGTAACAACAGATTAACACTAGAATATGATACCAGTCATGAAGTGCTGTGGAAATGAATGTCAAATAGGAAAAACAATTTGGACTAAGTTAATTACATAAAAATATTTATGTTTACACTACAGTACAATATAATGCTAGTCACGAAGAAGTGCTGTGGAAACAAGCTATAACATTAACACTAGAATGTGATGCTAGTCATGAAGAAGTGCTATGGAAATAAGGCATATGTAACATTAAGACTAGAATATGATGCTAGTCAAGAAGTGCTATAAAACTGACATATCTATTGCCAGATGCCTTAATCCCATAAGGGGTGGCCACAAACAAATTGCGTCCATGTCACCCTGTCCCCTGCCATTTCACTGCCCTGCTCTCATCGCACACCCCCCTCTCTCATATACCTCTTCGCTCCATCCCTCCATCTCATCCTTGGTCTCCACCTCCCTGTTCTTTCCCTCCACCTCACATTCTCCTAGTTTTTTCCATATACATATCTACTCCATCCCATCTTTGGTCTCCCTCTCCACCTCTCATACACTCCTAGTCTCACACACACCTCCACTCCATCCCTCCATCTCATACTCAGTCTCCCCCTCACTCTCAGAGTTAGTCTCACCTTTCCACTCCATCGCTCCATCTCATCCTCAGTCTCCCTCTCCACCTCACTCACACTCCTAGTTAGTCTCTCCATCATCTTCACAAATTCACCCACATACCCTTTCATACAAGTAGATGAATATGTGGGTAGATATGTGGGAAGATGTGGGTAGGTATGTGGATAAGTATGCATGTACTGTAGGTATGTATGTGGGTAGATAAGTGTGGGTAGATATATATGGAAAGATGTAGATGCGGGTGGGTGTGCGTGTACTGTATGTTGATTGGTAAGTAGGCAGTGTATGCTGGTAGGTAAGTAGGCAGTATGCTGGTAGGTAAGTAGGCAGTGTATGCTGGTAGGTAAGTAGGCAGTGTATGCTGGTAGGTAAGTAGGCAGTGTATGCTGGTAGGTAAGTAGGCAGTGTATGCTGGTAGGTAAGTAGGCAGTGTATGCTGGTAGGTAAGTAGGCAGTGTATGTTGGTAGGTAAGTAGGTAGGTAGATAAGAGTGTAAGTAGGTGGGTAGATAGGAATGTGGAAAGATGTAGATGTGGGTGAGTATGTGGGTAGGTATGCATGCACTGTATGTGGGTAGGTATGCATGCACTGTATGTGGGTAGGTATGCATGTACTGTATGTAGGCAGGTATGTAGGCAGGTATGTAGGTAGTGTATGTAGAAGTGTGTAGGTAGTGTATGTAGGTAAAAGTGTGTAGGCAGTGTATGTAGGTAAAAGTGTGTAGGCAGTGTATGTAGGTAAAAGTGTGTAGGCAGTGTATGTAGGTAAAAGTGTGTAGGCAGTGTATGTAGGTAAAAGTGTGTAGGCAGTGTATGTAGGTAAAAGTGTGTAGGCAGTGTATGTAGGTAAAAGTGTGTAGGCAGTGTATGTAGGTAGAAGTGTGTAGGCAGTGTATGTAGGTAGAAGTGTGTAGGCAGTGTATGTAGGTAGAAGTGTGTAGGCAGGTATGTAGGTAAGTGTATGTAAAAGTATATATGTATGTGGAAAGATGTAGATGTGGGTGGGTATGTATGTGCATAAGTAGTATAAGTTGGTAAATAAGTAGATAAGTGTGGGTAGATACAGAAATTGATACAAATACTTACAACCACTATTTCTCCAATCAGCTCCATGCCTCAAAGCCAGAACTTCAGGCAATTTATTTCTCTGGGTGATTTTATTTCTTCATAGGCAACTTTTTGTAAATTCTTGGCAATTCTTGAAAATTTTTGAAAAATTAATCTTGAAAATTCTTGCAACTTTTAATACTGAAAATTCTTGCAACTTGAAAATTATTGCATTTTTTTTTTTCCAGAAATTCTTGCTACATCTTGAAAAATTCTTGCAAATTAATCTTGAAAATTCTTGCAAATCTTCAAAAAAATCATTAAAATTTTCACATATCTTGAAAAATTCTTCCAATAAATCTTGAAAACTCTTGCATGTCTTGGAAAATTCTTGGTCAGCATGGGTATAGTTCGTTCTTGGCCATCACTCTCCTTTTTTTTCTTTGCACTGGATTCTTGGATACTCTCTCCTTATCACCCTTCTTGTTTATCTGGAATGGGGATAGATGACGTTAGGATGTGGTGGTGTGGTGATTGTGGTAGGAGGGAGGGAGGGAGGAGGTGGAGGTGGTGGGGGGGGAGGAGGAGGAGGAAGAGCAGGAGGAGGAGGTGGTGGTGGTGGAGGTAGGTGGTTGTGGTGATGGTGATTGTGGCAGGATGTGGTGGTGGTGATGGTGGTAGTGGTCATAATAAATCACAAATATACACAATTCTTTATGCAAAAAATTACAATAAAAAATCTTTCAACATACCGGTATTTACTTTTCCAAAATCTGGAAAACATCAAATAAAGTTATTTAGGTAGCAATGGAACTATATATTTTACTTTAAAAAAAAAAAATGAAGGCGAATGTGGAATTCTCTAATTTATTACTGAAGAGAAAAATTAGCAGTGTGTTGCGTGTAAGGCAGCAATAGAAAATACTTAATATTTACCATATTACCAAGCCGGGTAAAAAAAAAACGGGTAAAAAGTAACAGACTAATTTTTGTAGTTTTTGACGTATGTAGAATTGCCCAACAATGATTTGGTGCCAGGCTACGATCAAACGACTTTTTTTCTCATTTAACTTTTCGGCATTTTTTTAAGTTATGGCATTCATTCTGCTGTCAGGTGGTATGTGACAGTTACCCTTTGGAGCCAAACCAAGAGACAGGACCTGCCTGCTCCGGTAGCTCCAGAACAGATTATTTTTTACTCCGGGTACAGGCTCCTACGCTCCTCATGGGGCAACGTAGGATAGGATGGATGGATGGATGGTATAGACACCGAAAAGGGTAATAAACCTATGTTTCTCATTGCACCTAAAAACAACAAAGCAAAAAATACAACAAAACAGAATTGTTAGGTGCAACAAAGCTTCACACCGAAGATAAACTTCATGGACAGCAATACAATCATTTTTCTGAAGAAGTAGTAGTTCAAGAATTAATGCTGCAAAAATGTTGTTAAGTTTGCATTACCTTCTAAAAAGGCAAAATATTAGAAAAAGGTGAAGTTTGCATGGATCAGTCCAAACAAGATACCACTATATATAAAGGACAAGGCACACAGAATGCACACCTCCATCAATGCCACTGCAGGATCCTGATTTAGATCTGGATCTGCCCCCAAATTTAATCCTTTTTTACCCATGACCCACCCTTCCACAAAATTGTACTGAAATTCATTGAGAACTTTTGAAGCTTGTGTGGACAAAAACACAAACACAGGTGTACACATAACCTCCACCAACTTTTCATAACCGACATTTCATAACTTCACCACCATTCGACAAGACCGGGCCGACGGTGGTGGCGGTGGACTCATCACCCTGGTACACAAATCCATCAACTTTGCAGATACCAGTGCACACACACAGTCACTTCTCCCCCCACATGACACCACAACAGAAATACAATCAATTAAAATATGCACTGGTAACAAATCACACACAACAATTGCTAACACATACATTCCCCCCCAATCGTCCCCCACAGTACCACACAATTACTCTCCACAGATACACCACATCACTAACATACCCAACATCATCCTGGGTGGTGATTTCAACGCCAAGTCGTCGGCCTGGCATGTCAACAACCCTGACAGACAGAGGGCTGGTACTACAATCCCAGACAGATCATCTTTTCATACTAAACAGTCTAGACCAACATACCCATATCCCACACCAAGCCCTCTTCCTCCCATCATCTCCAGACATCACCTTCTGCTCCCCAAACCTCGCTCCCACTACATCCTGGAGAGTGGTCAAAACCTTAGGTTCTGATCACCTCCCAATCATCACTACCAAAACCAGAATCACCCCAGCTGGCCACAAACACACACACACTAATTATAAGAGCCAACTGGGAGGCCTTTGTAACTGAAACAGAACAACATTTTGAAACACTAAACAGTACACCCATTCAAAACACTAAATAGTACACCCATTACAAACATCATCACCGCTGTGCACACTTTCAATACAATCATACAAAACGCAGACAAAAGACATCCCTAGAGGCAACAGAAAGAGAAAACCTCAACTTCACACCAGAAATTCAAGGCCTCATCAGACAACGGGACACACTGCGACACTCCCCAACACCCCATACACAAGACACCATACAACAAATACAAGAACTCAACACTCAAACAGTAAAATATCAGAACAGCAAACACTAAACTGGAAAAATTACCTCCAAACACCTGACCACAAAACAAACATCAGCAAACTCTACAAAACACTAAACAGCATCACACTTTCCAACAGCAACACCACACAATCACATGCTGCCATCAACAACAGACACCATACCCTCAAACAAACAAGCAAACACTCTCATCAATCACTTTTCACAAGTCAGCCATCTAACCCCCCATCCGGAAGACCAATGTATCATCAGACGAAAGAGACAGTTCCCCACAGACCCAGACTACGCACCTTTCACTTACAACCAGACGAAGCACATCATTAACAACCTCAAGCACTCATCTGCCTGTGGACCAAACAACATAAGCAACATTCACCTTAAACACCTAGGACCACAAGGCATACAAGCACTCACCAACATATCAAACTACAGCTACTCACACAACATAATACCCAACATCTGGAAGCATGGCAATATCATCACTATCCCTAAACCCAACAAAGACCCCACGTTACCCTCCTCACATCGCCCCATCACACTCCTCTGCACCCCCTCTAAAAGTCACTGAACGACTGATACTATAACTAGTCACACCTCACATTCCCCTAGCCCAGTCACAACATGGCTTTAGGCCACTACACTCCACAAACACCCTTCTTGCAGACCTTACACAGAGTTTTCGATGGCATGAATTCAGCTAGGCCACCACATAGAACACTACTAGTCATACTAGACATTAGCAAAGCTTTTGATGCCATCCCCTACCACAACCTCACAAACAAAACACTCAACACAAACATGCACAATAACACAAAAAGATGACTGGCAAACTACTTAGCAGGCAGATGTGCACATGTAACATTTGCCGGTCAGTCTTCTAACATCAGAAACTTCACAAACGGCATCCCCCAAGGATCTGTTTTGTCCCCTACACTCTTTGATCTATACATGCACAACATACTCACACCCCACACACCACAGATACACATAGCTTCCTATGCAGAATATATAACACTTACATGTACACACCAAAACTCAAACACAGCTGCACACATCATTCAACCTTACCTCAACACACTACACGAATGGTTCACCACAAACAGGCTCAAAATAGCCCCAGCCAAATCTACAGTTACTCTTCTCACAAACTGGACAGCAGAACACAGTCACATCCCACACCTCACCATAAACAACACTCCACTACCACACACACACACACACACACACACACACACACAAAATCCTTGGTGTAACATACAATACATCAATGTCATTCAAACAGCACATCACAAACATTGAAAATAAAATAACACCAAGACTCAATGCTTTGAGGTCACTTGCCCATACAACATTCGGACACAACAAAGAAACCACCACCACAGTATACAAACAATACATACATTCAGTGATGAATTATGCAAGCCCTGCCTGGGCTTCTAACCTGACCAAAACACACTACAACACTCTACAGACCATACAGAACAAGGCCCGAAAAATAATCACAGGCTGCACAGCTACTACACCCACAGACCACCTACATCAAGAAACCAAAGTCCTCAAAGTCAAGGATCACTAGACATGAGAGGCACCCAGTTTCTTGCTGCAGCCTCCACAAACCCACAACATCCACTACAGTACATGGCAGCACATCCACCCACACCAAGGAACATCAGAACAACACCCAGCACACGATACCATACACAAATATTGTCATCTCTCCCCCCTCAGACCAGCTTCCAGAAGCACATCCACACACAGATCACTCACCGCTCCATTCAGTCACTTAAAGACAACACACAGGTGCATGCACGGCCTCCAGACATCCACCCTTCTGAATCCTATCTTCCTTGTGAGGACAGGGTCCACCTGGCCAGGCTGAGATGTGGGCACCATCCAGCCCTCTTAAGCTACCAGAAGAGGCTGGATGACTCAGTCGCTGATGCCTGTCCAGGATGGAACACAGCACCCCATACTATTAAGCACATTATGGAAGACTGCATTGCACACAATCACCTACGCCAACAACACAACATACACTTTCTGAGAGCTCTGTGGGAAAGCCCGGTCTCGGCCATGGCCTTCCTAAGGGACTCGGGGCTGTTTGGCCAGACTGCCTAGGGAACAACTACTACTACTACTACTACTACCTCCACCAACTTCGTTGGCAGAGGTAAAACTCACCACTGAACCACCAAATATCTGTCTACTGTATACCATCTGGCTTGTCAGTGTAGAGTCACCCACAGGCAGTAGGAAGAAGAAAGAATGAAGGAAAGAAAGACAGAAGAGGGAGTGTAGAGTCACCCACAGGCAGAAGGATGAGGAAAGAATGAAGGAAGGAAAGAAGAGGGAGTGTAAAATCACCCACAGGCAGAAGGAAGAGGAAAGAATGAAGGAAGGAAAGACAGAAAAGGGAGTGTAAAGTCACCCACAGGCAGAAGGAAGAGGAAAGAATGAAGGAAAGAAAGAAGAGGGAGTGTAAAGTCACCCATAGGCAGAAGGAAGAGGAAAGAATGAAGGAAAGAAAAGAGGGAGTGTAATGTCACCCATGGGCAGAAGGAAGAGGAAAGAATGAAGGAAAGACAGAAGAGTGAGTGTAAAGTCACCCACAGGCAGAAGGAAGAGGAAAGAATGAAGGAAAGACAAGGAGTGTAAAGTCACCCATGGGCAGAAGGAAGAGGAAAGAATGAAGGAAAAACTGACAGAAGAGGAAGGAAGGGAGGAAAGGGCAGACACCTAAAGCAGAACTACATCAAGTGAGTGGATAAGAATAAATCACTCACCATATAGTGTTGCAAGTACTGTCAGGGCCTGCGGTAAACAGACCTATTTTTCAGTTGCAAGAGATGTGCTGCTTCCAATATACTTTTTTGGGGCAGGTTTTTCCACCTCCCTGAAAACCAAAAAATAAAACAAAATTGTACATATATAAAAAAATCATTACACAGTATACAGTATATGCCTTAAAAAAAAAAAATAATATATATATATCTATCTATCTATTGCCAGACGCCTCAATCCCGTTTGGGGTGGCCACAAACAAATCGCCTCCAAGTCGCCCTGTCCCCCGCCATTTCACTACCCTGCTCCCAACTCACACCCCCCTCTCTCATATACCTCTCCACCCCATCCCTCCATCTCATCCTCGGTCTCCCCCTCCCTCTTCCACCCTCCACCTCACTCACATACACTCTCTTCGTCAGTCTTTCACCCTCCATATATTTACCATAGATTTTTTTTTTTTTGGTAATCAGGTTAAAAAAAAAAAAAAAAAAGTTTGAAAATTGAAAGAAAATTGATGGATGGATTAATACAGAACCAAATTAATATACTGTATATTCACTATTATCTATTTATCTATTGCCAGACGCCTTAATCCCATAAGGGGTGGCCACAAACAAGTCACCATGTCCCCTGCCATTTCACATCCCTGCCCCCAGCTCACACCCCCGTCTCATATACCTCTCCACTCCATCTCATCCTTGGCCTCCATCTTCCCCACTCCACCTCACTCTCACTCTCCTCGTCAGTCTCTTCCATCCTCTCCACATGGCCAAACCACCTCTCAACTCTTCATTCTAACCTCCCCTGAACCAAGTAGAGGTGAAAAGAGTATATGGTCACAGCACACGACTCAGGTTATTATCGTACTCCGGCAACCTACCATTCAAAAGTGCGTCCGATTTCATATCATATTACACAATAATTATTAAGTATGAATATATTATATACGAATATTATTATACACGAATCACATGCGTCTCATTATACAAGGAATGAGGATGCGCTTTTCAATCATACGATGCCATGAGTATATTATACACAAATCACATGCATCTCATTATACAAGAAATGGGGACGCACTTTTCAATTGTACGTTGCCGTGAATATATCATACATGAATCACATACGTCTCATTATACAGGAAATGGGGACGCACTTTTCAATAGTCCATTGCCAGGGAATGATAACCTCAGTCATGTGCTGCGGCTATAGTAGGGGTAAAGTGGTCATAAAACCCACCTTGTTTATCCCCCACAGACGCTCCAACGACTGGCGCTGGCTGGCGAAGTGGCGGGCCTACAGGACTATTGGGAGTGCCCCGCGTGACTCAGTCTTCGAGACTCCACCACCCGAACTCCGCTACCCGACCGCCGCTGGATTGACTAACCGCACCTACAGCCTCCCTCCTTCTCCACCCTTTAGTCCCAGGTCATACAGTCTTTGGGCAGCCAGCTATGGGGTTGAAATGGAGCAAGGGTGTCTGGCCACGCCCCTCGGATCACGCGAGGGTTGGGCGGCCCCGCACCTGAGGCCACACTGAAAGGAAAAACCAACATTAACTTACAATACAATTAATGCTACAATAAAAGGAAAAAGAGGAAAAAACTAACACTAGAATTGATGATACAATATATGCTGACCTAAAAGGAAAATCAGGAAATTAATCATCATCTAATTCTACAATAATTATCACCTACAACACTGCCGTCACCTAATTTTGGCCAAGTTAGAGCGAAAGGAGTATAGCCAATGTTTGTGCAAAAAAAGGTATATAGCAATTTTTCTGAAGCAAAAAAAAAAATCTATACTATGAATCAAGAATTCTTTTTAACTAATAATTCTGTACAGGATGAGTTCAATTTTTTTTTTTTTTTTTTTTTTTTTTTTTTTTTTTTTTGGCCAAGTTGCAGTGAATTTTTTTTTTTTTTTTTTCAAAGCATGAAAAAGTGCAAATTACAAATTTTAGGCCTAGACAAATATGAAATGAGTAAAATCTTCTATCTATCTATAGCCCGACGCCCTAATCCCGCAAAGGGTGGCCGCAGACAAAACGCCTCCAAGTCACTCTGTCACCCACCATTTGACTCCCCTCCCCCCAACTCACCCACCCCTCCCTCATATACCTCTCAACTCCATCCCTCCACCTCATCCTCGGTCTACCCCTCCCTCCACCTCACCTACATACACCCTCTTAGTCAGTCTTTCATTCTCCATCCTCTCCACATGTCCAAACCACCTCAGTGTATTTCTCCTAATCTTTTCAACCACATCTTAACTATATAAATATTCTTAGCTACGAACCCAGTATATGAATTTTCTTAGCTATGAATAAAGTATAATTTTTCTTGCTATGAACCAAATAAATTTCTTAGCCACAAATAAACTACAAATTCTTTTAGCTATGAAGTATATTTTTCTTAGATACAAATCGAGCACAGAAATTCTTTTAGCTACGAATGAAGTATAAAATCTTAGTTACGAATTGAGTACTGTATACAGTAATCCCGTACTTTCCAGACGCCCACTTTCTGGACATCCCCACTTACCAGACATTGTGAGCCTGGACAATCAGAACCGAAAAATGGCCAAAAAAAGAAAAAAATCCCCCCCAAATCAAATTTTTTCCCATCCGTAATTTGAAATTGCCGCACGGCACCAAACAGCTGCTTACACCATGGCCCCTTCACCCCTTCCTTCCTCCCCTCTTCCCCCTTCCCTGTCAGAGTTGCCGTTTCTTGTTTTTCATTACCAAATGTGGGCCAATTTGGTAATGAAAAAGTCGTTTGGTAATGAATCAGAATAATGCATTACCAAATGGATTTTTCACACGTATGAGGATACACAGGATGGAGATGGTGGATTGTTTGCTCTCTCTAATCTGCTACCCTACATAGCATGAAAATAATCAACATGCTGTTAATTATACGGAGAGTGATTACATGTATTTCCACTTGTACATATGAGTAAAGAGTAAATGCTAGCTTTACGAGTTTGGTAATGAAAAGTTAAATTTGGTAATGAAAGTTGAGGAGATTGGTAATGTGACCGTTGCGATCTGGCAACTCTGTTTCTCCGACATCAACAGTTACTCCCTAACTTCGATTGTGAATAGATGCTTATCGCACTGGAAGCCACATGTGCTCGTTTTTTGTGAATAAAGTGAATATACTGCAATACCTCTCCTCTAGACCACATGGGAATTTACAGTGTTGTGAAGTGTCAAGAAACTTGAACTTAGAGTGCAAAGGATCAACTGTGGAGTGCAAACTGGCAGTTTCAACTGGCGGTTAGAACTGCAGTTAAGAACAATGTGCAGTGTTAAATAATTATAACTCACAGTGCAAAGAAATACGTGCAGCACAACACTGGATTACTGTACGTGCTTCAAGAGCATTTTCACCACTGCCAAAACCTTAGAAAGGCAGCCACAAACGTGATGTAAGTACCCTGGCTGAGGTACAGCCACTTCTAATTCCTCATTCTTTGGTTCCTTTTCATTTATTTCATGCTTTATGACCATGTGGAGAGGATGGAGGGTGAAAGACTGACAAAGAGAGTATGTGAGTGAAGTGGAGGGGGGAAGAGGGAGGGGGAGGCCGAGGATGAGATGGAGGGATGGGGTGGAGAGGTATATGAGAGAGGGGGGTGTGAGTTGGGAGCAGGGCAGTGAAATGGCGAGGGACAGGGCGACTTGGAGGCAATTTGTTTGTGCCCACCCCAAACGGGATTGAGGCGTCTGGCAATAGATAGATAGATGTCCATAATTGGTGAGAATAGGGTCTTAAATAGGTTTAAGTGGGTGCTATGCATGTCCGGTAGGGAGTTATTTAGGTGGCTTTCAAAGGTAGGCTGGGTTAGGGTCCATAAGTACCAGTCCAGGAGACTGGTGCCCACTATCCAGACAGGACCACTTTCCGGACGTGCCTTTGGCTCTATTATGTCGGATAGTGGAGGGACTACTGTATATATTCTTAACTATGAAAAAAATTTATAGAGTCTCTTAGGTATAAAAAAGTATATAAATTCTCTTAGCTATGCATAAAGTACAATTTTCTTAGCTACAACAAACTATTCTTAGCTACGAATAAGCGTACGCCAATCAACCTACCTTCAAAAAACCAGCCACAAACAAGGTCCCAGGTACAGGAACTTCCCCAAAAATCCACAGGGAATTCCTCTCGTTGCAGCCTTGCCCAATCCCAGAGTTCATCGTCGACACTCCTAGGCTTCCTGCGCCCCCTCCATGAACCCCACAATTCTTGGGCATTCATGAGACAAAGAAGATTTCCAGTATCGACACTCTTGGGCTTGACTGACTTTTTTTCCTGGGCGTACTGCAACGTCTGGGACCCCTATGCTGTAATGAAGAAAAATTATTATCATCATCATCATTATCACTGTCATCATCTTTCATTTAAGTCAATTATTACCTTCCCTTAGACATAGGTACATTAAATGAGTAGATAGTTTTGAGTGGATGGTTACAAATTATCATTTCTCAAAAACAACATTATATGAGTGGATGGTAGTCAATTTTCCCTCTAAGTATATGAAATGACATCAAATGAGTGGACAGTTACATGCCTCAATTTTCACTCAAAAAATGAAATAGCTACATTATACGAGAGGATGGCAACATATTACTGTACAATTTTCCCTAAAAAAATCAAATAAGTGAATGTTACAAAGTAATTTTCCTTAAAATAAAATAAATAAAAAAACGATCAAGTGAGTGGACAGTAACACTCACCCAGTCTCCAAAAATCCCCCCGCTCTACCCCTCTCCAGCTTTGTACCCAGGCTTTGTCGCAGCCGTCGTCTTCTTCCTGTAAATACAAAACGAATACAGCAAACCATTGACAATACAGTTGTTCCGCCATCACAAAAGCCTCCTTGTAATGGCAGTCCAACTGTACCTATGATAGTGCCTGTACCCTGACTATTCTGGGGCTATCACGACTACTATTGACCATTTAACGACAACTATGTAAGGTATCTATTGTGACTATTCTGTAACTTCTTGACTATCCTCCATCCTCTCTGTACTATTTTGACACCATAACTATGTATGGTGCCTATCTTGACTATTTTGTAACTCTCCTTGACTATCCTTCTCCTTTCCGTACTATTTTGACACCACAACTATGTATGGTGCCTATCGACTATTCTGTAACTCCTCTTGACTATCCTCTATCCTCTCTACTATTTTATGACACCACAACTATGTATGGTGCCTATTGTAACTATTCTTAACTATCCACTTCTGTAACTATCCTCTCTGTACTATTTTATGGAACCATAACTATGTATGGTGCCTTTTCTGACTATCCTTCACTATCCTGACAACTATGTATGGTGCCTTATTGTAACTATTCATGACTATCCTTCACTATTCTGACACCACAACTATGCATGGTGCCTATATCATGACTACTGACTATCCTTCTTTCACTATGACTATTCCTGACACCACAACTATGTAATGGTGCCTAACTTGACCATCCTATTACTATTCTCTATATAATTCTTATTATATTAATTTATAATTAAATCCAAATTATTGATAGAAATTTGAACTTACGAGGCAATTTTTCTCTACTGTAAACAGCAAAGTAATAATAATAATAATAATAATAATGTTACTTTACGATAATTTGGATTTATGTTACTTAAAATTATAAGAGTTGCTTATACCAGTACAATATTACAGTACTCAATTTTGTACATAAGTGACAGTACTCAAAATATAGTACATTAATATATAGTACTTTTTTTACTCAAAATATAAGTACTTTTTAACTGTACTCAATATTTGTACTTTCCAATAGTACTCAAAACTTAAGCATTTTTTCACAGTACTCAAAAATATAGTACATACAGCAGAAATAGAAAACTTAGTACTTTTTAACAGTACTCAAAAATTTAGTTCTTAACAGTACTCAAATATTTAGTACATAGATTAACTCAAAATACTTAAAATTACAGTACTCAAAAACAGTACTTTTTACCAGTACTCAAAAATTTAGTACATAAACTCAAAATACTTATTACAGTACTCAAAGCTTTGTACATGACAGTAATTACTGTACTCAAAATACTTAAAATTACAGTACTCAGCTGGTATACTGCAAGATACAGTATACCTTTTAGCAGAAGTATATCAAATAATTTACTGTAGTTAGCATACCATAAATACAGGTTACATAAGTTTACCATAGGTATATACAGACTTTGTATACTGATGAAAATATGGGTATACTGAAATGAAAAATATAAGGAGTATACTATAATGAAAATACAAGTACTGTATACTGTAGTGGAAATATAAGTATACCGTAGTGAAAATATAAGTATACTGTAGTGGAAATATGACAAGTATACTGTAGTGGAAATATGACAAGTATACTGTAGTGGAAATATGACAAGTATACTGTAGTGAAAAAAGTATTCTGTAGTAAAGGGTATACTGCAAAAATAACCAGTATACTGAAAGGAAATAGAGTATACTGTAATAAAAATACTTAAAAATATAATGATAGTACCAAGAAACATAAGGGAAGTATACTGTACTGGTAAAAGCATACTCACCTTAATGTATATACCATTTACCAACATGTGTATACCAGTAGATGAAGCTGTAGATGTAGACTGTAGACCGATGGCTTGAGACCTGAGACCGAAGCAACCAAGACCGCAAACCCAGAACTCCACAAGACCAGTGTATCTATCTAAATTTTATCTATATCTGAGCCAGTCCTATCCCATTTCCCCATAAGCCTAATAACTATACCCCCACCCCCCTCCCCCCACCCGACCCTTATCTAAAACCACACCACAAGGAGAGAACGGGTTATTTCAGGTAGACGTAGTAGGGAAAGCAATAGACAGACTGACAGAGCGACAGGGTGACATAGATGGAGGGAAAATTTGTATATATAACAGACCACGAAAAGACTTAGGAAAAAAAAAAGGAAGGTGGTTGAAGAAAGAAATTAAACTCTCCGGCCGTAGAGTGTCGCACCGCCCAATCTCCACACGCCCCTGTTGATTTTATCGCATGATGTGTACATGTGAAAGTGCACACATCCATGCACGCGTATACATGCATCTACGCGCGCATGTGCGGCTATGCCGACATCTTGGATTGAATGAGGTGGATGTAGGCTCTCACACCTCGCTAATTCAAGCACTTCATAGCATAAAATCAGACTGGGGGGCGGAGAAAGGGCAGGTTGACAGGCAGAGGAGGGCTTAGGTGGGGTGAGAGGGAACGAGTGTACGTACCAGGGGCCGAGTCGGACGTTGTGTGTCCTCGGGGCCTCTCTGCGGAAACCAGGGACCCCAACTACCGCGTCAACTACGCCCCGTACTAGCCACCGCTGCATTGGACAGACCCCTCCTTCTCCTCCTCCGGTCTAGTCCGCAGGTCATACAACTTTCGGGAAGCCAGCCGAGGTCGGCCTTGTCGGGGGAATGCCCAGCCCCGCCCCAAGGATAAACGCAAGGGTGAGAGGCCCCGCACCCACACCCGCCTTGGTGTGCCCCGGGACTACGCTGGAAGGGAGAAAAAAACCATCATCGTCATCATCACCACCAAATTATCTACAGTAAAAGAAAAAAATTGTAATAAAAAATCAGCACAAGAACCATCTCTAACTAAAAAATACATAGTCTATCCAACACCTAACTTCATGGGATATATTGTAATAATAATAATACTGTAATAAAAATAATGTTTTTCCCATATCCACATCCACCTTAACTTTTTTATACAGGTTTTAGTGGGCTGATAAATGAGATTATTCCATCCATCTATTGCCAGACGCCTTAATCCCGTACAGGGTGGCCACAAATCACCTCCACGTCGCCCTGTCCCCCACCACTTCACTGCCCTGCTCTCAACTCACACCCCCCTCTCGTATACCTCTCCATCCCTCCATCTCATCCTCGTTGGAATTATTTTAACTATAAAACGCGTACGATTAACTATAAATTGCGTATGATTGCAACTATAAAATGCGTACGATAAATGTGACTACAAAATGCGTACAATAATTGTAACTATAAAATGTGTACGATTATTGTAACTAACATGCGTACGATTATTGTAACTAAAATGCGTATCATTATTGTGAATGATACTTCTTTCCATAGCACTTCTTCGTGACTAGCATCATTCTAGTGCTGACTGATTGTTGAAACACTCGATCTACTTCTGTATCTATCACCAGACACCATATTCTCAATGGGTGGCCACAAACAAATCACCTCCATGTCACCCTGTCCCCTGCCATTTCACTGCTCTCCATCCAGCTCACACCCCCCTCTCTCATATACCTCTCCACTCCATCCCCCCACCTCATCCTTGGCCTCCCCCTCCACCTCACATACACTCTTATTTAGTCTCATACCTCTCCACTCCATCCCACCATCCCAGCCATATCTAAAAATAAATAGCTAAGGATGAGGTATTAGGGAGGTTCCATAACTTGTGATAGTCTCTCGCCTTCTAAACACTACTGTATTGTTTATAAATAATGAATACAGTATATGGATATTTTAATGGATTTCTACTGTATTTAAGTATTGGAATATAAGTATTTGGGTGTATTCAGGTATTTAAGTGTAATTGGGTGTATTCAAGTATTTAAGCGTACTGTGGTGTATTAAAGTATTTAAGTGTATTTCATATACAGCCGCTTTTAACAATACAATTATTTGGACCAAGAAATTTTTAGGTTTGTGATTTATTGCTCTAACTGATTTTAGGGGAATTTTGGGTTAGATTAAGGGAACCTATGTTAAATCTAATATGCTTTGGTTGTGAGGAAATAAATGAGTTTCATATAGCCACTTTTATAAACCATACGATTATTCTGACATGCAAATATTTAGGTTTAAGTGATTTATTGCTCATATAACTGATATCAGGGGAATTTTGGGTTAGATTAAGAGGGGGTATGTTAATCTATTTTGCTTTGGTTGAGAGGAAAAATCTTTCATATGGTCACCTTCAAAAATACGACTGACAAATATTTAGGTTTCAGTATTCATTATACAACTGATTTTAGGACAATATTGGGTTACATTAAGGGAAGTTATGTGAATCTAATATACTTTGGTTGTGAGGAAATGAATCTCAGCCACTTCTATAAACCATACAATTATTCTGAAATATTTGGGTGTATTTATTGCCCTCATACAACTGATTTTAGGGGAATTTTGAGTTAGATTAAGTGGAGGTATGTGAACATTTTGCTCTGGTTGTGAGGAAATAAATCAGTTTTATATAGCCACTTTTATAAACCATACGATTATTCTGACAAATTTAGGTTTAAGTGATTTATTGCTCTCATACAACTGATTTTTAGGGGAATTTTAGGTTAGATTAAGTGGAGGTATGTGAAACTCTTTTGCTTTGGTTGTGACAATAAATCTCTCCAATGGCTGCTTTTATAAAGCATACAATTATTCTGACATACAAATATTTAGGTTTAAGTATTTATTGCTCTCATAACTGATTTTAGGGGAATTTTAGGTTAGAAGAGCTGATAGGTGAAAGTAGCTTGGGTTGTGAGGAAATAAATCTCTTATAATAACCACTTAACATGTTTATTCTGACATACAAATATTTAGTTTTAAGTGATTTATTGCTCTTATATAACTGATTATTGGGAAATTTTGGGTTAGATTAAGAGGAGTTATGTGAATATTTTGCTTGGGTTGAGGACAAATCTAAGCTATAAAAAAAAAAAATCATTTAACAATATTTCAATTTATGACTTCTCTGGCACTTTCATTGTAAATTATTCTTAAATCAAAAGTTTGGTTAGGTTATCTTCGAGTAAAAATAATCACACTACATTTCAACTTATGACGGTTCTCTCACTTTAGTTGTAAATTATTCTTAAGTCAAAAGTTACGTTAGGTTATCTTCAAGTAAAATAAATCTGAATATACCATAATCTTTAAAAATTCTGATTCATGTTCCAATCACTTCCTTACAACTGTTCTACAGCACTTTTGTAGCAAGGTATTTAAATTTTAAGTCAAAGGTTAGGTTAGGTTATAGTTACAAAAATTTGACCAATATGGCATAGGTCTAGTCTTTAAAAAATCACTCATTTTGTATTCCTAACCACTGTTTATGACACTATGGTATTTTCGTTGTAAATTATTCTTAAGGGTTAGGTTCTCTTCAAAAAAAATGAATATACCATAGTTTTAAAATATCAGATCCATATTCTATTTCAATTTACGACAGTTCTGTCACTTTGGTCGTAAATTATTCTTACGTCAAAGGTTAGGTTAAGTTATCAAGTAAAAATAATCTGGATGTACCAGTCTTTAAAAATTGGACTCATTTTAAGACATTTCAACTTATGACAGTTCTATGTCAGTTTCTTTGTAAATTATTCTTAAGTCAAAGGTTTGGTTAGGTAATCTTCAAAAAAAAAAAAAAAAAATTGAATATACCATAGTCTTAAAAATTCTGATTTGTGTTCCAATCACTTCCTTACAACTGTTCTATTGCACTTTTGTCGCAAGTTATTCAAGTCAATGGTTAGGTTATAGAGTAAAAAAAGATTGATGAATATGCCATAGCCCTAGTCATTAAAAAATCACCCATTTTGTGTTCCTAACCACTGTTCTGTACGACACTTCTATGGTATTTTTATTCCATTTTTAAGTCAAAGGTTAGGCTGTTATCTTCAAGTAAAAAAATATTAAAGAAAATGCCACAGTCAACCTTGTACATTCTGTCTACATTAAATCAAAATATTTATGGTACTTTCGTCGCAAGTTAATTTTATGTTAAAGGTTAGGTTACATTCTTTGAGTAAAAAAATGAATAAATGAAAATGCCAGTCAACCTTGTATTATTTTGGGCCGTCCATGTTAAATCAAAAATATTTCTGATCTTAAACTTGAATTCCAGACAAAAAAATAATGTTACATTTCAATATCCATTAAAAAATGACATTAAAAGCGCAACTCTCAAATCCATCAGAAACAAAACATGAAAAAAGTGCCAATCTCAGAAATATCCCTATGAAAAGTGCAAAATCTAAAAAAAAAAAAAAAAAATGCAACCAGTACAAATCTAAAAATACCCATTAAAAAAATGTGGTTCTGAAAATAATTAAAATGAAGTGCAAACCAAAATATCAAACGAAAAAAATTGCTATAAATAACCCAGACACGAAAAGTGCAATTTCAAAATGTCTGTTCTAAAATAATCATGTGCACAATCCAGGCATGAAAAAATGCAAATCTCAAAATCCATGCTGAAAAGGCCTCTCCAGAAAAATACTCTCAAAATGTCCATAATCGAAAAAAACAAATTCAAAACATACCATACTAAAATCTATGAAAAATCCTGACTTCAAAAAACAATAGGTAGATATCAGTCAAGAAAACTTGTTCAAAAAAGTGCAGATCTAAAAAAAAAATCCATGCTAAAGAGGCATCCAGACAAATGCAATCTCAAAAATAAAAATACTAATTAAAAACATACTTTATCCTATGAAAAATCCTGACTTTAAAAAAACGGTAAAAATGAGTCAAAAAACTGATTAAAAAATGCCAATCTCAAAATAATCCATGCTGAAAGGGCCTCTCCAGAAAACTATCTCAAAATATCCATAAAAAAATGAATACAGAAATTCAAAATCTATGAAAATTCCTGACTTCAAAAAAAAAAATAGATTTGAGTCAAAAAACCGATTAAAAAAAGTGCAAGGCAAAAAAAATCCATGCTGAAAAGGCCTCTCCAGAAAAATGCAATCTCGAAAATGAAAATTAAAAACACTAATCTGAAAAATCCTGAAAAACTAGGTATAAGTCTGAGTCAAAAGAGATAAAAAGAGCAAATATAAAATACATCCTAAAGAGGCCTCCCCAGAAAAATGCAATCTTAAAATATCCATAAAAATGAAAATACAGAAAGCCTATACATAAACTATAATCTATGAAAAATCCTGACTTCAAAAACTGATGGCCAGAATAAAACATCTCTACGGACCTTAGGTGTGAATGGCATCTAGCAACTTTTATTTAGCGATTTACTCTGCATTACATAACCTCTTTGGGGTATAAGCCTTTAACTATGCAAAAATTACTTGTGAAAATACAAAATGGCACAAAATACTGGTGTAAATACAAAAATCGCTACCGACAAGGCGCTACGGACCCTAACGATCATTATAAATCTTATTTCATTCTTAAGTTATTTATTCATACTAGGGGCGTCAAATATATCCTAAATTAATTTCTAGACTACCATGGTGCTCTTCAAAATTAAAAAATGTCAAAAGGGAAGAAAAGGGAGGAAAATCGAACTGAGAATTCAAGAGGTATACGCCATATTGGAAATCGTAACAAAACCCGCATAATTCGCAAAAAAAACTCAAAATACCCCTCCACTTATTTAATTCTAATCTCAATATCATTAAAAAGTTCTATATTAACTTTTTCATATGAGTATATAATATAGCAAGCAAAAACTTAGAAAAACTTACCTTACAAAGCGAGTCACGACGCATCGTCCCCCCTCGCCTAGAGTAGAGGAGGGACTGAGGCGCCGGCAGCGTTCCACAGCCTCCGGCAATATTGATCTGCCAGACGTACGATTAAAATTTGAGAAAAAAAAAAAAGCCATATTCTTTTTAAATACCTTTATTTCTGCTTTATAATTATTTAAATAATTACTCGTTATTTAATCCCACCATCATCACATATTAGCTAAGAATAATGATGATAAAAGCGAGATTCTAACTGCCAGAAGTACGATCCTAATTTGAGAAGAACAACGCTATATTCTTCTTTTATGCTACTTTTTCTGCTTTCAAATAATCAGTTTAATAATTCTAATAATCAGTTTAATAATTATTGGTTATTTAATCCTACCACCAAGACATATAGCTAACAATAACGATGATAATTGCGAGATTCTAACTGCCAGACGTATGATCCAAATTTGAAATACCTTCCATTTTTTTATTTATGCTACTTGTTCACCCCTTTTCTGCTTTCTAATTATCAGTTAAATAATTACTGGTCATTTCATAGCACTAGGATGGCGTATAAATGACAGTAAACAACAAATGAAGGCAAATTCCAATGATAAGCTTTTCTCACCCACATTCCACACCATTTCACCATCATTTCCTAAAAAAAACTTTGTTTTTATTCCATACTGCTTTCTCTGCCTTCTGGTTATAAAATAAATCGCTATAAATGATTTCCTTGCACCACAGGACATCATAACTAAGAAATAACTACGATAAATGACGATAAACGAATTTCTTCCCTGCATTATCAAACAATCGTAAGAATAATCAGTGCCGTAACTGTTTGAAAAAATATCTTTCGCTTATTTTACGCTAATTATTATATCATTTATTTAAACGATAAAATTTAATCCCACCAACATGATATAGAGCTAAGAATAACGATGATAAATAATAAAACGAGATTCTAACTGCCAGACGTATGATCCAAATTTGAAATACTTTCCATATTTTTGCTATATGCTTTTTCAGCCTCCTTTTCTGCTTTCTAATTATCAGTTAAATAATTACTGGTCATTTAATTGCACCAGGATGACGTATAAATGATAATAAACAACAAATGATGGCAAATTCTGATGATAAACAAGCTTTTCTCTCCCACATTCCACACCACTTCACCAACATTTCCTAAAAAAAAAACTTTATTTTTATTCCATACTACTTTTCCTGCCTTCTGGTTATAAAAGTAATTGTTATAAATCATTTACTTGCACCATAGGACACCATAACTACGAAATAACTATGATAAATGACGATGAACGAATTTCTTTCCTGTATTAGCAAACAATCGTAAGCATCATCAGTACCGTAATTGTTTGAAAAAATAACTTACGCTTATTTCACGCTAATTATTCTGTCATTTATTTAAACGATAAAATTTAATCCCACCAACATTATATAGAGCTAAGAATAACGATGATAATAAAATATGAGAGTCTAACTGCCAGACGCACGATCCAAATTTGAAATACCATCCACATTTTTTTTATTTATGCTTTTTCAACTTCCTTTTCTGTTTTCTAATTATCAGTTAAATAATAACTGGTCATTTAATAGCACCAGGATGACGTATAAATTATAATAAACAAAAAATGATGGCAAATTCCAATGATAAACCAGCTCTTCTCACCCACACTCCACACCACCACCATTTCCTAAAAAAAAAACTTTATTTTTATTCCATACTGCTTTCTCTGCCTTCTAGTTATAAAATAAATCGCTATAAATCATTTACTTGCACCACAGGACATCATAACTAAGAAATAACTACGATAAATGACGATTAACGAATTTTTCCCCTGCATCAGCAAACAATCGTAAGCATCATCAGTACCGTAATTGTTTGAAAAAATATCTTACGCTTATTTTAAGCTGATTTTTGTCATTTGTTTAAGCGATAAAAATTTAATCCCACCAACATTATACAGAGCTAAGAATAACGATGATAAATAATAAAACATGAGAGTCTAACTGCCAGACGTATGATCCAAATTTGGACTACCACCTATATTTTTTTTATTGATGCCTTTTCAGTTTCCTTTTCTGCTTCCTAATTATCAGTTAAATAATTACTGGTCATTTAATAGCACCAGGATCACGTATAAATGACAATAAACAACAAATTACAACAAATTCCGATGATAAACGAGCTCTTCTCACTCACCACCCACCCACTCCACTTCATTATTTCCTAAAAACCCTTTATTTTTATTCCATGCTACTTCTTCTGCCTTTCAGTTATTGAATAAATCGCTATAAATCATTTAATACACCACAGGACACCATAACTAAGAAATAACGACGATAAATGACGATATATGAATTTCTTCCCTGTTTATCACGCAATCGTAAAAAAAAAAAAAAAATCAGTATCTGCTTGAAAAAATACCTGAGCTTATTCTACGCTATTTATTATCATTTATTTAAATAATTAATTATTTAGTGATTATTTATTAACACCGAGATGATATACAAAGAATAAATGATAAATATGAGGCTTCTATGTAGTATTTCCAACGTTAATTTCTATCTACATTAACATTATTTGTAGACCTATCCACCAATTAATCTACCTACCTCTCTATACCCTAATTAATCTACCCACCTACCTACTACCAATCTACCTACTTCTATCTATTTACCAACATGCCAGTCTATCCACCTACCTACCAATCAACCTACCTATCTACCTGTACTGTATCTACCTTAATCTACCTACCTACCTATCTACCTGCTACCAATCTACCTACCTCTATATCTACCCCTATGCCGGTCTATCTACCTACCTACCTACCAATCAACCTACCTACCTCTATCTACCTTAATTAATCTACTTACCAACCTATCTCAATCTAACTATCTACTACCAACCTATCTATCTAACTATCTGCCTACCTACTTACGTACTTATCTATCTACCAATCTACCTAGACTACCTACCTTATCTATTTATCTACCTACCTACTTACTAACCTATCTACCTACCTACCAAAAAAAATCTGTAACCCTATTTAAGCTAGACTGGAGGGCTGATTTGACTAGCAACCAAGGAGACTCGGCCAAGCGGTCAGATTGGAGGGCTGATTTGACTAGTAACCAAGGACACCTCATAACTATAAAATTTCTCCGCAGCTCTTCTTTGCGACAGGGAAAGATGGTAAATTGAGGCTCCTTAACACCTCTTCTGTAGCGACTTATTCTGTATATAACAAAGTGAAAACCTAATAGAAACCAAGGTGATTTATTTCCATCTCAAAACTGATGCTCGTTAGTTGCATGAGGCTTCGTGACATTTGTTCTGTAGCGACTTATTCTATATATTATAGATAAGATTTATTCCTGTCTCAAAATTGATGTTGGTATATTAGGCGGTATTAATTATATGTCCTGTAGTGATTTATTCTGTAAACTATATTAAAGTGCAAATAGACTAGAAACCAAGGAATTCATCCCTAGCTCAAAACTAACGGTGGTACGCATGGTGGTATAGGCTATATGAGGCTTCGCAACATCCGTTCTGTTGCGATTTATTGTGTATATTTTAGAAACCAGAGATTAATTCGTTTCTCAAAATCGGTGTTGGTATATATATATATATATATATATATATATATATATATATATATATATATATATATATATATATATATGCATCGTAAAACTAGTTCAGTAGCGATTTATTCTGCATTTTAAAGGTAATATACAATAGAAACCAAGGAGATTTATTCCTATCTCAAAACTGATGGTGTTAGGTATGTGAGGCTTCAAAACTCGTTCTGTAGCTCAGTGATTTGAAGAGGCTGTCCATTTTGAATATTTAAACCTTAGGATTTTTTAACAGCATAGCGAGTCTTAGCACCTATTCCATAGCGATTTATTTTAACATTATATAAAAGGAAGTACTTATCTCTTATCTAATGTCTTTTCCAGTCATTGGTGTCGTACGACCCATGATAATGGGTTAATTAACACTACTTTCTCCGAGAATTATTTTAACATTAAGTACTAGAGTCCCTTCTAATTATATATATATATATATATATATATATATATATATATATATATATATATATATATATATAGCCAAAATATTTTTATTTTCCCGAGCCGACTCCATATGCTTCGAATTTTCTGCAAAAATCCCTGAACCATCAAAACAAACCCCCAAAATATTCCACATTCCCCGAAACGACCTGTTTCGAACTTTCCGGCCAAAACCTGTGAACCAACGAAATTACCCAATATGAATCGAATTTTCCCGCCACCGAAATGATGCGTGGTTGCAGGATGGGTCAGAGCTGCAGTGAGAAACCAGCACCTCAACTAAGAGGTTACCGCAAGGTAATATTTAAGCTTTATATTATTTTCTGTAATATTCTCATTTTAGGTTTAAGTTCACAATTTATAATTTTTGTTTTAAACGTTTGTGTTTTTCATTAGTACAAAATGAATATTGTAGATTTTGTTATATGTAACCTACACGAAAAAGTATTTACTTTTATTGCAATATGGGTTTTTCAGCTGTTATTTATGGAAACTTTTACATTAAAATAAATGTTACTACAACATTATTAGTGTTTATTTGAATATTTTTTTTTTTTTTTTTTTTTTACTCAAAGGAACTAAAACATACACACAAGAAAGAATAAGAACAGGGAACTGGAGTCTGCAGTTTGACTGGCAGTTACCGCCACCACAGGGAACTGGAGTCTACAGTTTGACTGGCAGTTACCGCCACCACAGGGAACTGGAGTCTACAGTTTGACTGGCAGTTACCGCCACCACAGGGAACTGGAGTCTACAGTTTGACTGGCAGTTACCGCCACCACAGGGAACTGGAGTCTACAGTTTGACTGGCAGTTACCGCCACCACAGGGAACTGGAGTCTACAGTTTGACTGGCAGTTACCGCCACCACAGGGAACTGGAGTCTACAGTTTGACTGGCAGTTACCGCCACCACAGGGAACTGGAGTCTACAGTTTGACTGGCAGTTACCGCCACCACAGGGAACTGGAGTCTACAGTTTGACTGGCAGTTACCGCCACCACAGGGAACTGGAGTCTACAGTTTGACTGGCAGTTACCGCCACCACAGGGAACTGGAGTCTACAGTTTGACTGGCAGTTACCGCCACCACAGGGAACTGGAGTCTACAGTTTGACTGGCAGTTACCGCCACCACAGGGAACTGGAGTCTACAGTTTGACTGGCAGTTACCGCCACCACAGGGAACTGGAGTCTACAGTTTGACTGGCAGTTACCGCCACCACAGGGAACTGGAGTCTACAGTTTGACTGGCAGTTACCGCCACCACAGGGAACTGGAGTCTACAGTTTGACTGGCAGTTACCGCCACCACAGGGAACTGGAGTCTACAGTTTGACTGGCAGTTACCGCCACCACAGGGAACTGGAGTCTACAGTTTGACTGGCAGTTACCGCCACCACAGGGAACTGGAGTCTACAGTTTGACTGGCAGTTACCGCCACCACAGGGAACTGGAGTCTACAGTTTGACTGGCAGTTACCGCCACCACAGGGAACTGGAGTCTACAGTTTGACTCTGGCTGTTTACATCAGATAGTAAACCTGGTAAGACTGGACTCAAAAACTACAGAAATTAATACTAAGCAAAATGCATTGTATTACTGTACTTCATGAATAAAATTGAACTACCTATAATTATTACCGCGCCTTTATTCTGGATCTTCAACTGTATTCTTGAACTTGGCTTGAAATGCCAGTAAGTGATTCATTAATATGAAATGTATTTAATTTTGATTTTGAACAATAGCCCTTGTTATAGTCAAAACTAAATAGTCAACGAAGTTGCATCTGAAAATCTACAGAAAGGTAGGTAAATGAATATTATACAATGAATAAAAACAAGGCATATAAAATACCTTCACTGCTGTTATGGCACTGAAGCCGTGATGGCCTTAGCAGGCGTGTGGCATGATGCAATGGTACAATGTACACGTATTGAATAGTGAAAGACCAACAGCCTACATTGTATTGACCTGCTGGTGATGCATCCATGTATAAAAATGTTCAGTACACACTTTCATCCCTTTAATCTTAAATTTTCCACAAAGATGGTGGACTGATCCAGATTTCAATGGTACTTTTTTTTTCTTTTTCTTTTTTTTTTCCAAACTGACTCGTGGATGAACTGAGCACTACTACGTGGGTGCTCCTACTCAATAAAATATACTGGAATTTATTGGGTCAGTGTAGCTATTATTCCTCCAGTCTTAAAACTATTGTAGGATTCACAAACTCACTGGATCTAAAGTTGAGTGACCCATGATCCTTGCTAACTAATGAAATGTAAATGTGCACCGGTGAAATACTCGACACTACTTTTGGAAATAAAGGCGATTTGACAGCACTAGAGATATTACCAATACAGAGGAAATTATGAACAACTGTCGGGGAAACTGAAGTGCGATTAAGCATAAATCCTAGCCACACATAATACATACGCCCCACTTTTTGGAGATGACACAGAAATGCACGTTTTTTATTTATTTATTTTTTAGTCTTTAGTTCGTTTCTTTATCTTCGTTCCTTTTCGATATGTTTTAACTTTATAGTAATTTTTTCTTTCCAGTTTCCCATATCCTATTTTATTGTATCACTTTCCTAACCTACGGTCATGGCTACCTGGGACTAGATAATTATTCCTATTACTATTAAATACTAAATGAAAATGGCCTAGATATACAGATGCATAACTTACTGTCGTTCAAAATGGTGGACTACCATATCATTCAACTAGTAGCTGCTGCTGCTGCTCTTACTACAGCACTTAGTCGTACAGTATTAACTGCCTACACACTGATCTGTGGTGACAGGATACCATGATCTCAATCTCGTAAACTGATAGGAAATAAAGGATATAAATGAGTAAAAAGCTATAATTTTACTGAATCCGTAAATACAATGTATAGTGTAATAAATATGTAACCTTGATTATGTACTAAAATTGTGCTAGTGCCTCTTAAATTTAATGCTAATTTTAACCTAGGGCAGAGTAATTACGGTAATGTTGTGTGTTTGTCTCTCTCTGGACCCTACCTCATTATTAGGAAAGATAAGCCAAATGGTTTCCTGTGAACCAGGAAACTATTTACTGTGCTGGGTGGTAACAAAACTATGGCATCTTGTGGTTTAGTGGGTAATAAAGGCCCTCTAACCAGATTCTGCTTGTGTCGGTTTATATCCAAGGCATGGTTGGCTTTACTGCTCACGTAATGCCACTCGGGAATGAGTGAGGACTCTCAATTCTCCTCGGTTAAGGAAGCTCCCTAACACCTGTTCCTTAGTGATTTATTTTGGCATACGGGTGTCTGATATCGTTTTGTACGTTATTTAAGTAAAGTGATACTGGAAGGATTTATGTAGCACAGAGGCAAGAAAGGTGTAATAAGCGAATTAAATAGCTTTGGAAAAGGTGTTTGGCGATGTTAGAATGATATATGCTGCACAGAAGAGGACAGCAAGGTGTAATAAGCTAAATAAATCACTTGGGAAAAGTGCTAGGCGATTCTGGAAGGATTTGCATGACAGACAGGGCCGAGGAGAGGGTGAGGGGCAGCTGAGGACAATCCCCCTCCAAGAAAGTGTTCACGGAGAAAAATGTAATCGTACGCTGGCCAGAGTAACGACTTGTCTCCTAGTGCAGACTGGCCACACTAGGCTACTGGAAAATTACTGAAAATTTTGCCAACAGAAAAGCTTGAAAAACGATGTTAATGCAGACAGCAGTAATTGTATAATGCAGTCATAAAGTTTAAATCACCACCATTATTTTTTGTTCAACTATTACGACACAACAGGTTATGTATTTCCGTGCTTGCTGCTTTGCTAACAAATGAGAAATAAACTTCATGAAATTTACATAAATAACCCTGTAATATGTATCATGTATTAAGTGCAATTCGCATTTATAAAGCACTGCATGAATACATGATAAATGACAGTAGGCTACATTCGTACGTTAATGTTTCTTCCATTATTAAATGCTATTTCTCATTTTTCTTTACACAGTGTACTGTAATTTCCTTGATCCTATTATGGGGTCACGGTGGCTCAGTGGTAGAGCATCAAGCTCGTAATCGGGGGGATTGCGAGTTCGAGTCTCGCACGGGACAGCCGTGCCGGGAGTGGTAGCACGCTCCTGTAACCTAGCGGGGCTATATGATCCAATACAGGGTCTAGCCTGGGGGAACGCCATTTCTCCCATTTCTTGATGTTATTATGGTTGTTTTATAGAGAGGGAGGGGAAGGTGCTATGATGCACATTTGGCAGTACATCAATGTGCCGTGACACACTGATTAGGAAGCAGTCTAGCGGTGAGCTACATTTCGATTATACTGTAATATATTCAGCACAGCTTTCAGGGGAAGGCTGGCCCGTTGTCGAAAATCTTGCCCCGTGCCTGGTGATGGCTCTCGGCGACCCTAGACACAGAATATGACAGTAAGGTGTAATAGGCAAAATTAATCGCTTAGGATGTGTTTGGGAGCTTCCTTAACCGACGAAAATACATCATCAATAAGACAAAATTCTAAAAACAACCACCTCACTTCCGGTCACTCAAACTCAAAAATCAAAACAATTCCAAAAGTATATCACAGTGCAAAAATTCTCACTCACCACAGCCCCTGTTGCCCAAAAAATATATATGAATGTTACTGAGGGAGGATTATTATGAGTCTAAAGGCCAACATTTCGAAAAACCTGATGGACATATTAACCATAGGATGGCTACCGTAATAAATTTCAAAATATATCTAAAAATATATATCACAATGTCAAAATTCCTTACTCCCCATTGCCCCTGTTACCTAGAAAATATATGGATGTTAATTATAATTCTTTTCTCTAAAGGCAAAATTTTCGAGAAAAAAAAAAAACAGGACAATTTTGAACGTGCGATGACTGTGGGATGGCGCTGCCTCAACAAATATCAAAATAAAACCGAAAAAATAATATACAGTCAAAATTCCTTACTTACCAGATCCCCTGTTGCCTACAGGATATATAGATCCTGTGGATATGTTTTTTTTTTTTTTTAAGGGATTTGAAGGCCACAATTGGGGAAAATATAAAGCAAACACGTAAACACAGAATTACCCCGTCTTCACAAATTTCACAATTAAAAGCAAGAAAAAGTATATAATCAAAATTCCTTTCTTACCAGGGTCACTGTTGCCTAGATGATACATAAATGCTGCAGTCAAGGGGGTGTGAGGAGATTTGAAGGCAATAATGAAGGAAAATATGACGCACACACACAATACCGCCATCACCCCGCCGACGTGCCTGACCAAATTTCCGCTATGTATCTTTCTCAGTTAAAATTATTCAGTTATTCACTAATTTGTCTGTAATCATTAAAACCGTAATAATGTTAATATATAAATATGTAGATTAACACTCCTAAGTTTTGACAGGTGTCCGCAACTGATCGCAAAAATAAATTGAGCTTCGATTATTCTTTCCACATACATGTATCATTAGTAAATATTTATGCATACTGTACAATATACATACTGATTAACGTACTAGGTGACCAGTTACTCCTCCCAAAGCGGCATTAACAAGAAACCCAGCCTCCCTTGGACTGAAACCCTTTAGGCCCGTATTCTCATCGCGCAAGGAAGCTCTCTCACACCTCCTCCAAACTATTTATTTTGCTTATTACACCTTTCTATCCTCATCTGTTACATATATCCTTCGAACATCGCCATACTCTGCATAAATAACGTACAAAAGGATATTAACAAGCCTTATTCACAAATAAATAGCCGAGGAAGATGTGCTGGGAATACGGGCCTCAGGTAGCACTACATCTAATGAGGGGATGGTGGATGCCCCTATCTACCACAAAATATCTATGCTCAATAAGATTTGGAACACATTTAAAGCAATATAAGCCAAGAAATATAATTACCACCACCACCACCACCATCATCATTAGCATCATCATCACCACCATCCTCCCAACCTTATGTCCAGCCAAATTTTTAAAAAGAAAAAGACAATTTCTTAACGAAAACAAACGTATTTAATATACAAATCATACATATCACTCTTATGGCAGAGTCATAACAGCTTTCATATATATATATATATATATATATATATATATATATATATATATATATATATATATATATATATATATATACATCTTTCATATATATATATATATATATATATATATATATATATATATATATATATATTGAAATACCATCCGTGGTAACTGAGGGCACCACTACACCCTCAGGAGGAGACTATGGAGGGGTATATGGCGCGTGCGCAACGTCCATACAATACGGACATGTCTCACTGGGCCGCGCCCCTATTCTTCGGAATGCGCCTGGCGTGACCATCCCAGTCCGAGTGCAGTACCTTTCGGCCGAGCTAGCCCTTGCTAGGATCGGGGTGGAGCTGAAATACAGCTCCAAGCAGCACCCCAGTGATGGCCGGTAGCCGCACAAAATAAGAGATGGCTGGTAGCCTCTCTAATGATAAGGAGACAGCCTGTAGCCGTTCCAATAACAAGGCAGCGGTCTGTAGCCACGCCCTTGTGACAGCTGGTAACCACACACTAAAAAGGCAACGGCCCATAGCCGTGCCCCCCAAAAAGGAGATGGCCTGTAGCCGCTCCAGGTGCTTCTGAACCTCCCTGCAGAACCCGTGACGGCCTGAAGCCGCACGTGGGGAGAGAACAGTACGCACCCTCTCCTTCGGCAGTTGCCTCAGAGGGCATGACACCGGCAACAGCCTGTAGCCGCGCCAGTAGGCAGGATACAGCCTGTATCCGCTCCTCACCTACATGTCACCCTCCATATGGGATGTCGGCGACGGCCTGTAGCCACCCCTGTAGTCAAGCAATGGCCTGTAGCCGCGCTTTTGTCTGTGGTCCCGTCATGGAGTCGGACCCTGATGATGGCTGGAAGCCGCACCGACAGCAAAGGGACAGCCTGTAGTCGCCCTCTGTCTGTTACCCATGGGAACTCGGCGACGGCTGGTAGCCACGCCAGGGAGGGACGCCACCAAAGCCCCTCACCCTCTGTGACTCCACAGCATGAGGGCGACCTGCGATCAGCCCTGCCTACCAGTGGGAGCACAGGCCGCTCCTCTGTCCACCCAGACTGAGGCAACCTCCAGGAGGAGGACTTCCAACCAGAGGACTGGTGGAGAAGCCCATTGTTATCCCTGGGGTTGTCCTCCATCCAGTCAGCCCCTGAGGAGGACCCCCACCTGACAGACTCCTGCTGAGAGCGATGCCACAGCCCCACCCTGACAGCGGTGCAGCAGGAAGAAAACCGCAGCTGACAGACCATCAAGGGTGCCCCCAGGACCCCGGGGTGAGACCTCTCCCCTCCCCGACGAAGGCAACACCCTTCCCCCACCAGGTGCCTGCTGGAGTGCCTACAGAACCTGTTTGGTCCCAGCCCTGAGGGCCAGACCCCAGTCCCCAGCCCCAACAATGAGGGGCCCTTCACCACACCCAACCATAGCCCTCGATGAGAGACGACGCCCCTGCGAGTTGTCCCGTGGCTGCGGGACGAAGGGACTCCTGAAGGGACTCCACCTACGCCAGGCCGACAACTGTGAGTCCCCAGGCCCTCCCCTTTCCCCTTGCCCCGACCAGTGATTGTGATACCCACAGCCAGAAAGTGAGAGGCGAAGACTGGGCAGTGTAGATAAGCAGCGAATTCCAGTACCAATGATAATGACGCTTGACAGTGCATACCCACCTTGTGCAAAACGAGAGGCAATGCTCGGTGTCATAATAATAACTCTTGCGACAGTGCATATCCATCTTGTGTAAACCGAGAGGTAAAATCCAGCTTGTGTAAACCGATATATATATATATATATATATATATATATATATATATATATATATATATATATATATATATATATATATATATTCACAGAAACAGACTCAGTGCCAGAATAAGGACTCTTGAACTATCCCTTGCACAGTAAAACCAATATTTCATCCTCTCACTGTGAAACGAGCCACACATACAAGGACTGTGAAACTGTGTATTACCTATTTACCCAGACTGAGCCCACTGTCTATCTTGTATCCTGCGTGATACACGTAACCCATCTCCCGGCCTGTGCATTAACTTTGTATAGCATATCGTGTGAATTGTCTTCCCGTTCTGTAGCAGAGAATTTGCTAATGTACGTGTAAGGTTGTTGCCCTGCATTTTTAATGCCCTGTTCCTCTTATACTGTGTCTAAGCTCCGGTCTAGAAAGGGAACCCAGCTATACCCTGGGCATTTTTAGGGCGGGAAGCCGACTTAAAAACGCCTAGCATAACATATATATATATATATATATATATATATATATATATATATATATATATTGTGTGTGTGTGTGTGTGTGTGTGTGTGTGTGTGTAATCTCTCCCTCCCCCTCCCCTCTCCTCCCCCTTCCTTCCTCTACTCTGTCACCCCACCTTCAACTTAACCCCTCTTACTACCACTCCTTCATCTCTCTTCTCCCCCTCTCTCCTCACCCTTCTTTCATCCTTACTCCAACCACTTCCTCTTCTCCACACCCATCCCCCACTACCCCTTCCCTATCTTCTCCCTTCCCTTCATCACATCCCTCCCACTCCACCTTCCCCCATCTAATACCCCCTTCACTACTCCTCCTCCCTCCGAACAATACACCACCCTCTCCATTTTCTCAACAACGGACACAGGCCCTTTTTGGAATGTGTGTGTGTGTGTGTGTGTGTGTGTGTGTGTGTGTGTGTGTGTGTGTGTGTGTGTGTGTGTGTGTGTGTGTGTGTGTGTGTGTGTGTGTGTGTGTGTGAGAGAGAGAGAGAGAGAGAAAGAAAGAGAGAGACGGAGTCCCCCACCACACTCCCACCCCTTGCACTCCCCATTCTCACCACACGCCACCTCCCCTCCTTCCCCCACTCTTCATCCCTTCCCCCTCCTTCCACTTCTCATCCCTCCCCCTCCTCCCACATCTCATCCGTCCCCCTCCTCTCACAACCCTCCTCCCAGCAACACACAAGGACTCTGATCAAGACGTGTCCGAGACGGCGCCACCTCGACGATGCTGAATAAACGAATAAATGCTAATCTCAGACCATGACCCTGACCGACGACCTTTGACCTCTCTATCTCTCTATCTAGCTTAACTCATGACCCATCAGACCAAATCCCTCTCCTAACTGACGTTTATTTTCATAGGAAGAACATACTGGGAATATTCTGCACGTCTCCTGTCCCGAAAAAAAAAAAAAAAAAAAAAAAATCTTTCGGTAACTATTTTCCTCTCGTCATTAACTTATATTCCCAATACCGAGAGGCATGGGAGATCGAGTTTTGCACTACTGGACGCCTTCATGTGGTGGCAACGATATAGCTGGGTGGCTCCATTGCCTGGTTATAAAAACGTCCCTCATCTCCCTCGCTATCCCCCGAAAAGAGTATACAGTAAGAACATCAGCCTGCGGTCAACTGATTTCAGCACTGAGATGCACCTTAGGCTACAACAACACTACAGCTACTACTATTACTACTACTACTACTGCTACTACTACCACCACCACCACCACTCGCACACTCGTACTGATACTACAACTACTACCACTACCACAACCACAACTACTACTACTACTACCACTACTACTACCACCAAACTTGGTAACATTTTCTTCCATTTTCACCTTCATATAGCTCAGTGGCAGAAGAATGCTAAGGTTCTACATTTCTTACCAACACTTCTTCGTGACTAGAATCACATCCTAGTGTAAATTCATTTGTAAAACTCAGCATTCAGTGTGGAAAGAAAATAATTTTGAACCAAGTTAGAGTAAAAAGAGAACAGTTCCACTCATGAAAATTAATGACAAATTACTATCAATTATTGTCTTAACTACGGCTTCGTTTACAAGGATTAGAGAATGTATAACGTGTACTGTATAAAAAAAAAATCATAGTTCTCTCTAATGAGGGACAAAACTTCCCTAGTATTTCACATCTATTTTCCCCCCTGCAGGTTAATATTCCAAAACTGGGAGATTTTTAGAATGTTTCTCGGCCCATAGATTAAAAAAAAAAAAAAAAAAATTTATATAACGCATCAGGGAGGAAAGTGGCGAACATGGACTAAGTATGAAGCAAACGCAGTGGCACAGCAGGTGAACTTATTGTATACTCTTGCCTACCTTCAAACGTACTCGTGTTATCTAGGGCAAACATAAATCACCCATGCCACACACTTTTCAATGCGTTTAATACTTTCATTGCGACGATTTTCTTTTCTTTCACGCTTGCTGCTTCCTGACGATTTTTTTCAACTCTAAGGAGACGTCGTGTAGTGGAGGTTTTACCTAACCTCTCCAGTTCTAAATGTCTGTCCTAAGCTGATAAAACTGTCTGCAGATAACAAAACAAAACAAAAAAAAAGCATCTGGTTGAAAGTTAATGGAGGCTTAATCTAAGCCCTTTATTTGAAAAACAAGAAAATAAAAACGAAAATAAAAACAATCCAGCAGCCCACCATCCTCCTTTCGTGGATTAGGGAGGGATATGAGAGTTAAGTGATGTTTATATTACCAAGAAGCGAAGTTACCCAGGTATACCGGTGCCATCACGTGAAGGCGTCCCTTCAACATTTCTGTACATGCAGCAGATGGCAAGACTAATACAAAATGCCCCAAATGACTGAAGAGTTTAATATTCTCCTCTCCCTTTCTGTTACCTATTAAATGATTTTTTTCTCTCACTGTACTCTCAGCCCAGGAAGCTTACAAATTAATGTTCAGTTCCTGTCGTAACAATGGTGCAATTTTGCGGGAAGCGAACGAGAGGTATGGGAGGTTTCTGTTCCCCTTCACTGTCATTCTTGCAATAGCACTTGATTACTTGTGCCAATTTTCATCTCATATTTAAGAATATTTCTGCTAAATCTA
>NC_136999.1:7352853-7465353 GCF_032717465.1 Coenobita brevimanus | reverse complement strand
AAAAAAAAGCAAATAAATAAATAAAAAAATGTAACACCGTGCTGATGGAAGGATGAACATTTACAGTAATATTAGCTAAACACTATATAAATAGATTAACTAACATCAAACATCTTTTAGGAAAATCAAAAGCGCAAAACTAGGGGGCGGGAAAAAGCGAAGAGAGTGGAAGAAGGGGATGAAGAATCAGGGAAATGTTTGAAAGGAGTCGATGCTCGGAGCTGACAGTTAAAAACCCGCAACATTTATATCATGAGATTAGCCAACGACAACAAACATCTAGGGAAATCAAAACTTAAAACCCGAGAGACCCAAGAGACCCGAGAGAGAGAGAGAGAGAGAGAGAGAGAGAGAGAATTCGAAGCTCCAGACTGGCAAATAAAACTCTTTACATTTATATCAACACGTTAACCAACAAGAAACATCCATTAGTAAAATGAAAAGCATTACGGTAGGCAGCGAGACAGAACGAAGACAGCAGGAAGAGAGGGAAAGAGAGAGGGGGAGAGAGGGAGAATCATGGAAATGCGTGAGAGGATCTGAAGCACCGAACCGGCAGATAAAACTCTTAAACCCGCCCAGAGACTGCGTTTTTCACTTCCGCCGCGACCGACTCTTGCCTCCCTAACCCAGAATCCGGATCACTTTCCAGTCGTTTTCGTTCGTGCTGGAGAGGGTAGATGGTGGTGCATTGGTTAGCTCGTACATCTGGAAAGTGGTAGGTCCCGCGTTCGAATTTCTTTTGATTTTTGCGGTGTCAGACTCTTGCCGCCATCCTAACCAATGTAGGAACATAATTCTCAGAGAGAGAGAGAGAGAGAGAGAGAGAGAGAGAGAATTCATGCTTGTTGCATGAAGTGAGATGCATTGGTGATATTTAGATGAAGAGTGACAAGAAGCGATATCTTTCTGACATGCATGGAAGGGGTAGAGTGAGGCTTTTGAAAGCATTATGAAGAGGGTTTTTGTGCTGTGTGTGTGTGTGTGTGTGTGTGTGTGTGTGTGTGTGTGTGTGTGTGTGTGTGTGTGTGTGTGTGTGTGTGTGTGAAATGTAGTGGTGTTTTTTTTTTTTTTTTTTTTTTTTTTTGAAATCTGTGACTTTCGTGGGAGACGTGGTATTGTGTAGTGTGGTATTGTGATTTGTGGTAAAGTGTGGCAGTGTTAGGTATGGTAGTTGTGGTATGGCAGTGTGAGGTATGGCAACACAAGTGTGAAGTGTGGCAGTGTGAAGCATGATAGTTTGAGGTGGGTAGTATGAACTATGAGAGTGTGAAGTTTGGAAGTATGAGATATGTCAGTGTGAGTTCCAGCAGTCTGACATGGGGGTAAAGTGCAGTAGTGTGAGGTATGATAGTGTGATGTCTGGTACTGTGAGGTGTGGTGATGTGATTTGTGGTAATGTGAACTGTGGTAGTGTGAGGTGTGGTGGTGTGATTTGTGGTAGCATGAGTTATAGTGTGAGGTGTGGTGGTGTGATTTGTGGTAGCGTGAGTTGTGGTAGTGTGAGGTGTGGTGGTGTGATTTGTGGGAGCGTGAGTTGTGGTAGTGTGAGGTGTGGTAGTGTCTTCTTCTACAGCCCACTAACTTTTCACACGCCCTTCCCAACAACCAGTTCGATAAATTCACCTCTCAGTTCTCCCAGGTGACTGCTTGTATTCACTTTCATCCAGCTGTACTTTCTGCTTTATTTCTCTATGTTTAAACCTTGAACCCTTTGCCTATGATCGAGGTTTAACCCTTTTCACTATAAAGCACGTTTCCCCTTATGCCAAACTTTCTTACCCCTCCTTCCATCTCTCTCTCTCTCTCTCTCTCTCTCTCTCTATCTTTCAATCTATCTCATCGCACCGATATAACCGAGCACCTCCTCTGGTCGATTATACCCGTACAAACGTCACCTCTTTCTCTCCCTACTTCGGAAATGAGGATGATGGACTGCCGGAGGACAACTTCAGCCTGCAGTCCACTGGGTTCAGGGTTTTGTTGAACCGCGGCCTAGAATCACTACTGCCGCTACCCCAGTTATCGTTTCCTTACTTTTTTTCTCCTTTTTCTTTCTTCCTTTCTTTTGAGGGGGGAGGCTGGTCTTGTTTTGCATCCTGTTCCCCTTGCTTACGCTCCTGCTACCTTTACATCCCCCCTCTCACCCCCCCATTTAAAGCTCTCCTAAGCTTGACAGTTCTGTAAGTTCTATGGTTGAGCTTTTTCCCCTTTATTTTCTCACACTAAGCTTTACATGTTCTTACCAGCACTTCAGTCTCTTCGCTACCATGGCGTCTTCTAAATTTTATCCCTTGTCCTTTATACGACTTTTATTTTTCCGGTTCAGAAGAAACGTCTGGTGGTGGAAGGGTTAATGCGGGATGTACTTAATCTCTTCATTAGGAAAAGCTTCTCCTATGTCAAATAAATGCGTCTGAAAGTAGCAAAGAATGAGATAAAATATACAAAATAAGTCTGTTGATTGACGATGTTAGACAGTTGAACTTTTTTTTTTCTGTCCCTCTGTTTTAACTTTTATTGCTTTATATTTATTTTTGTTTTCATATCAAGCTTTTCACACTTTTCATCCCTCAAGTTATGTACTCAACCTAAGCTTTCTTGTATACCCATTTCAGTTCTCATGAAGCTTTCCTCTGACCACGCTTTTCTACACCTGTCTGTATCCCTCATTTTAAGCTCTAACGCCCTACAGAATGACCACCACCACCCACCCAACTCGCCTTACGTAGCCCCTTACAGAGTACCTCGTAAAAATGGTCCTTTAGAGTCCCCCCCTTCGCCAGTACTACCACACGTGTATATCAGAATCACGCCACAGAAAACGGGTGCTGGGGTACTAAAATTCTCTCTCTCTCTCTTATCAATTCCAATTCCCATTTCCTCTGTTCATTTTTGTTTTCCATTCTCTTCCCTTCCCAATTTCCCTTTCTTCCTCCTGCTTCTCATTTTCCCTCTCACGTGTTACTCCTCTCATCCCCCCCTCTCTCTCTTTCTCTCTGTCCATTCCTTTTCACATTTCCTTCCCTTTCTCGCAGCCTTCCCTTCTCAGTTCTCTTTCTCTCCTTACATCTCTGATCTCTTCTCTATCCTTGTCTTTAGCTGATAAATTAGTTTTGTTAGTTATAACATTCAAGAGAGGACCAACAGGTCTGTTGCTGTTTGCTTTCCTTTGTACTACCTTTGTACTTCCTCTCCTTACTTCTCTGTTCTCTTCCCTCCCTCTCCTTCCTCCACCTTTCTTCTATTTTTCTCCTCCTCCCTTCCCCTACCCTCTTCTTCCTCTATATCCTCTTTCCCTTTACCTCCTCTTATCTTCCCCATCTCCTCCCCTCCCGTCCGTTTATCTTATTTTCCTACTTTCCATCTCCTTTCTCCTCCCCTCCCTTCCTCTCACTTTCCCCTCCATTCCCTGAACCGTCCCCCTTTTGTCCTCCGTCGCCCTCTTCCCTTTCTCCTCTTTCCATCTCCTCCACCTCGTCTTCCCTTCTATCCTGCATTCTTCCTCTACACTCCTTCCCTTCCCACTTTCCCTTCATCCACTTCCCTTAGCTTTTTCCATCCTTTCCATCCCTTCCTTTCCTTTCGTCTCCTTCCCTATTCCCTCCCTTCCCTTCTATCTCATATACATTCCATTACCCTTCTTCTCTTTCCTCCCTTCCCTTCCCTTCCTCAAATCCCTTAACTTCCCTTCATTCTCTTCCCTCTCTCCTCCTCCTCCTCTTCTTCTCTCCCTTTCTTTCCCTTCCCCTTCCTCTTCTTCCCTCCCTTTGCCTTCTCTTGCCCCTCCTCTTCTCCATTCCTTTCCCCTCCTCTTCCCTCTCTTCCCTTCCCATCCCTTCTTCCTCCTCCTCGTCTCTTCCCTCCCCTTTTGTCCCATATCCAATCTCTCCCTTCCACTCCCCTTCCTTCTATCCCATATCCCTTCCCCCTCCCCACAGCGCCTGCCGCCTTCTCTAAGTGGCTTATCAGATTATTTATATAGTAAACCTTCAGCCCCCTCCCAACCCCTCTCTCATCCCCCTCCCAACCCCCTTTCCTCCCCTCCCCCTGAACCTCACCCTTCTCCCCAACCTCTCAAAAACCTTTCCTCTCTCCCCTATCTACCCTTTTTCCCATCACCCCTCCCCCTCTCCAACCAAACTTCCTCTCCCCCTCTACCCTTCTCCCAGCCACCCCTTTCCAAACACCCCTTCCCTCCCTCTCTTTACACTCTTTACTCCCTGCCCCTCCCTCCTCTCCCCCACCACCCTCTTCCTACTCCTTACTCCTTTCCTCCTCTCCTCTCTATCCTCCTCCTACTCCCTACCCCTCCCCTCCTCTCTCTACCCTCTACCTACTCCCTACCCCTCCCCTCCCTACTCCAGATGTGGGGGGATTTATTCATATTCCTCTTCCCTTATTTTGGTGAAGTTATGAGGCTACACAACGCCTTTTGAAATCTGTCCTGTTATTTGCTATATTAATTGCTCTATTATTTTTGTCCTATTATTTTGGATTTGCTCTACTATTTTTTATTTATTTCGATATTGTTTTATTATTTGCGATTTGTTTAATAATTTGTTCTGTTCTTTGTATTTTTTTATTTCTTTTATTATGTGTTCTGTTGTTTCTTCAATTACGTGACTTATTTTGTAATGTCTTTCTATTTATACTAATCTTTCTTTTAATATTTGCGATTTATTGATAGGCTGATACAGACACAGGTACAGACAGATAGATAGATAGATAAATAGATAGACAGACAGACAGATAGATGAACTGACAGACGGGCAGACAGACACACAGACAAACAAATAGATAGACAGCGAGAGACAGTCAGACAAATTGCAATGCGACCCAATTACTGCGAAATAAGTCTACCCTGAAGTTGAATAAAGTCGTCTAGCCGAGAGAGAGAGAGAGAGAGAGAGAGAGTAGTATTTAGTGGGTGTCATTCTCAATATCGATCTTTGTCTCTCATTTAGTATTCGGTCAATACTTTACTGTGTGTGTGTGTGTGTGTGTGTGTGTGTGTGTGTGTGTGTGTGTGTGTGTGTGTGTGTGTGTGTGTGTTTCATGTACGTGCCTTTGTTGTTTGTTTATTACTGTTGTCACTCTTACTACTGTTGTATTTGTTGATGATGATGATGATGATGATGATGATGATGATCTTAAACTACAAACATACCCTCATCATAATCACATCCACTTTCAAAGAGCATGATAAGTGACTATGGGAAGGAAATGTGTGATGGAAATGTGTGGAAATAATGTGTGTGTGTGTGTGTGTGTGTGTGTGTGTGTGTGTGTGTGTGTGTGTTTTGTCAGCCTATCAGCAGACGATTTTAGTAGCAGTAGTAGTAGTAGTAGCAGCAGTAGTAGAAGTAGTAGTTATAGTTGTTGTTGTTGTTTCTGATTGGTACCTCTTCTTCTTCTTCTTCTTCCTCTCCTACACCTCCTCCTCCTCCTCCTCCTCAATACCATCATCATCATGTTAAAACCACTATGTACATTCCTCGCCAGAAATAAAACCACAAGATCCACCTCAACCTCCAGAGAGCAAGATGTCTTACTATGATGAGGAAATGAGTGGTGAAAATGAGTGGTGAAAATTTCCTGTGAGAATGAGCCGTGGAAAAGTGGTGGAAATGAATGAGGAAAGTAACTGAGGTAATGAGCGGTGGAAATGATTCATGGAAATGGGTGTTGGAAATGAGAGGTGGAAATGAGTGGTGGAAATGAGCGGTGAAAATGAACGTTAGAAACAAGTGGTGTAAATGGGCGTGGGAAATGAGCAGTGGAAATGAGTGGCGGAAATGAGTAGGGTCTTTTATGTGAGGTGTTAATTACTTACCTGCAACTTTCTCACTGCCTTTTACCTGAGTTCGGGAGCAGGTAATAAAGAGAGAGAGAGAGAGAGAGAGAGAGAGAGAGAGAGAGAGAGAACCACTTACAAGACAAGGGGAAAGGAGAGATGGCAATCACTGTAATGGTGATGGTCCCTTATCCCTCCCCCCCTCTGAATGTTTCTATTTTCTTTTTGTTTTTGGTGGTAGGTGGTGACAACCATCATCCACTCACTTGATGTAGTGTTATTTGCTTCTTCCTTTCCATTTCTCATTCTATCTTTATGTTTGTTCTCCTTTTGCACTTCTTTCCATTCAGGCGGTCGTATACTGAGTGACAAGCCTAACAGTTTCCTATAACCCAGGGAACCATTATAACGGTGGGTAGAACCATACAACCATATTACGAGATGAAGTGGAGCCTGCTACAGTACCCCTGTTAGCTGGATGGAAAGACGCAAATGCGGTGTCCATCCAGGACGCAAACCTCCACACTTTTCCCACGCCTCAGCGAGGCACTGTCAATCGCAAGGAAACATCGGTTCAATGCACAGGGTGACCAATCAGGGGCAGATGCTTGCCTGCAGTTGATGGGTCTGCTTGGCCAGACAGAATAGGGTTGATCACCAAAATCAACTTACTACTCTCTGTCTCTCTGTATATGTCAGTCTGTGTCTGTCTTTTCCTTATTTCTTGCTCTTCCTATTCCTCTGCCCGTCCCCCCCCCCTTCTCTCTCTCTCTAACTGAATGTCGAGTACACGGATGCGGAAGGGAGGACAGGGACAAGGAAAAAGAGACGGAGAGAGAAGGGACAAGAAAAAGAGGGAGGGAAAGAAAGACAATGAAGAAGGCGGAGAGAAATGGGGAGGCAAAGGAAGATGGGGAGAAGAAGATAAGAAAATTGAGGGAGGGGACGGAGGAAAGGAGCAGGGAAGAAGGTGAGGGAAAGTTAAGACATGAGGGAAAGGGGAAGAGACTGGGGGTGCAAGAAACGAGGGGAGGAAGAGAGAGGGACAAGGAAGAAGAGGGAAGAAAGGAGAAGAGAAGGAAGAAAGGGGAAGGGGGAGAGAATGAAGAAGGGGGAGGAGGGGGAAAGAAGCAAGGGGGGGAAAGGGGAGGGAAGGTGGGGTTAGACAAGGAATATCGAGTGGGGAAGGGGGGGGGAGAAGCAGGGTAGAAGGGGGAGGGTGGGTGGGTGTGGGAAGGTGATTTTGATGGTGGGGAGAAAGGGTGGTGGTGGTGTTGGGGGAAGGAGAGTGAAGGAGAAATGAAGATGGAGTGAGGGGAAGTGTGTTGGCGAAATGAGGTGGGGTGGCAGGGAAAGGAAGTGAGATGGATAGGGTGTGTGAAGGAATAGAAAATATGGCTGAAAGTGAATGAAAATGAGGGAGGATATAACAATGATGACTGGGTGAGAGAGGAATGTGTGAGTGAAACTGGGTGAAAACGAATACGTGAGTGAAAGTGAGTGAAAAGGAATATGTGAGTGAAAGTGAGTGATAATGAGTATGAGTATGAGTGAAAAGGAATGTGAAAGTGAAACTGAGTAAAAAGAATTCTGTGAGTGAAAGTGAGTAAAAAGGTATGTGAGTGACAAGGAATATGTGAGTACAAGTGAGTGAAAAGGAATATTTGAGTGAGAGACAATGAATGAATGAAAGTGAAAACAAATATGAATGAAAGTGAGTGAAAAGGCATATGTGAGAGAAAGCAAGAGAAAATGAATGTGAGTGAAACCAAGTGAAAATGAATGGGTGTGAAAGTGAGTGAAAATGAATATATGAAAGTGAATGAAAAGGAATATGTGAGTGAGTGAAAATGAATGAGAGAAAGTGAGTGAAGAGAAATATGTAGATGAAAGTGAGTGAAAAGAAAGGTGTGAGTGAAAGTGAATGTGAGTGAAAGTGAGTGAAAAGAAATGAGCGAAAGTGAAAAGAAATATAAGCGAAAGTAAGTGAAAATAAGTGAAAAGGAATATGAGTGAAATTTAATGAAAAAGAATATGTGGGTAAAAGTGAATGAGTGAAAATGAATGCGTGAAAATGAATACGTGAAAGTGAGTGAAAATTAATGTGAGTGAAAGTGAGTGAAAATGAAGGGATGAGTGAAAGTGAGTGAAAATGAAGGGATGAGTGAAAGTGAGTGAAAATGAATGGGGGAGAGAGAAGAGAGAGATGGACTATCTCTATGAAGGAACTGAAAATGTGGCTGAAAGTGAGTAAAAATGACGAAAAAAAAATTAGACAAAGGATGGTGAATAAGTAGGTGAGAAAGTGAGGTAAAGAAAATGAGAGAAGAGGAGGAAACTTTGATGGAATATGAGAGAGAGAGAGAGAGAGAGAGAGAGAGAGAGAGAGAGAAATTAGAGTAAGTACTACTGTATCACTCGACTGTAAGTAATAGAAGGGGACGGGAGGAAAGGGATTAGATGACCACTCTCTCTCTCTGATCTTCCTCAGTTCTTCCTTCTTTCACGTTTTCTCTCATTCTCCTCTCTCTCTCCTTTTCATCTCCCGTTTCCTCTTCCCCTACCTTCCCCTCTTCCGTTCCCTCTAGCCCCTGCTCTCCCTGTTTCCGTCTCCCACTCTCCCCTTCTTTTCCCTTCCCTCCCTTACCCCTTTTCATTGATGTTTTTGTTTTAAACCTCTGTCGTAACCTGTAGTCTGTTCACTTTAACTAGGCGTAAAATTGCCACCTCTCCAACTTTAATGTCGAGTTATATGAAGAGATTAACACTTGAATATAGTACTAGCCGCGAAAAAAGTGCTATGGAAAGGATGCACGACCATAGTATTGTCTTATTGCGCTACTGAGCTACGGGAAATAGGCTGCAAAGGGACCAAAAATTCTGCCAAGTTAAGGTGGATGAACTACAGGAAAGATAATTAAGTCTGTATGGTTTATGGGAACCTATCAGTGACGTCATCATGCGTCACGGACCTCCCATTATCCTCCGCGGTGAGGGTCCAGCAGTTACCCACATAAGATAAAGATAATTGCAGGTGGAATAACTGCGATGCTCAGTAAATGAGTTTCTATGCATCATTTGTAGCCCACCTATGCAGTACCATACAAAGGAAGAGGTGGAGGGAATAATTCACAACAACAACAACTACTAATGATCACAATAAAAGCATTTTACTAAACTAGAGAGACTGACACAGTATGAGTAAAGGCTACACATTACATCAGCTCTTAATGTCAATGTGGTATAGCCTTGTATAGCTGTATATGGACCATGACAATTCCTTCGCTCCCTGAAGGGCATTAAGATTCCCATCACAGGTTTATGATGAGGAAGGAGTCGATCTATGGTTTCTCTGTCATTCTTTGCTGCGCAGTGAAATCTACAATATTTGAGGTTAATTATAGTATTTGGATGAAACTGATTCGAGGTTGTGGCTGTGACATTACCTAATATCTTGTATTTCGGTATTAAGATAAAATTATATAAGTTCTTTCTCTATCAGTCTATAGCCAGATGCCTTAAGCTCGTAAGGGATGGCTGCAAACAAAGCGCTTCTGTCACCCTGTCTACTGCTATTTGGCTGCCCTCCCTCCAACTCATATCCTCCTCTCTCCCTCTCGTATATTTCTCCGTTCCATCCATTCTTCTGGTTTTCCCCTCCCCCCCTCTTCCACCTCACTAACATGCACTCTTCTGGTCAATTTCTCATTCTCCATCATCTCCACATGGCCAAACCATCGCAGAGTGTTTCTCTTAACAATTTTAGTCACATCCATAATTATCAACACCACAACATTCCTTCACTTCCTTATTTGTCTATCTCTCCATGTAACTCCACATGTTCCTTGTAAAATAACCAATGTCCGCTGATCTTACTTTTGACTTGTGTCCTTCTAACAAGGTCCAAGCTTCATTTCCGTACGTTAGAATGGGCATCACAATACTTTCACGCAGCGATTTTTTAACTTCCATTCTCGCTTCCCTCTTTCTTATAATTGCTTTCAGTGAACCAGCGACCTTTCTTCCCTGCTGTACCCCTCATGCACTTCATCCGCTAAACCTCCCTCCTTACTCATGACACTACCTAAATACTTGAATGCACTTACAGACCAACAGTAACATAATGAGTCGGTATGCTTGGTCAAGGATTCTGTGGTGTCTACTGATGTACGCCTGCCACTTCCTGTGCTGTTGGTGTGTTAATTTTTTTGTTGTTGCTCCAAATTTCTTCATTCTTCTTGGAGGTTTACAAAATGACTTCACTGGATGCATAGTCATATTGTGTGTACATATAATCACCGCACAGTAACTTTTACGATGTTCTGCGAGTAAAATGAAGTCTGTAAACGAGTTGTTATTACGGCCTCAAATCGTGGACCTTCACTGCGCAATGCTCCCTCCTTTTGTTTTGACTGTTACGTTACGGATGCCGCAGCTGATGTCATGTGTTAGGAACCCATTCATCAACGTAACTCTCTAAGTAACTCCCTATATCTCTCCCGCCTTCCCTCTCTCATCCCTCTCCCTTTAATCAGACACTGGGGAGGAACGCTGCAGAGCCATAGAAAGGATTGAACGCGAGACCATAGACTAAAGGCTATTCTCCCCTGGTTCACAGTGTACTTCAGTTAGTTGCAGGAGATGGGTTGATGTGGCTTGGTACCCCTCCTCCCTCACCCCCCCACGCTTTCTCTCTCTCTCTCTCTCTCTCTCAGCGCAATAACGTTAGCGGAATTAGCTTTCGGTTGTGGGTCGTAGATGGCAATAAGGGTTAGCGAGACGGACTGTGTGTGTGTGTGTGTGTGTGTGTGTGTGTGTGTGTGTGTGTGTGTGTGTGTGTGTGTGTGTGTGTGTGTGTGTGTGTGCGATGGGGGATGCGTTCCTAGGGGAGAGAGAGGGAGAGAGAGAGAGAGAGAGAGAGAGAGAGAGAGAGAGAGAGAGATTTTAACCATTATTAAACACAATACCTACCAACCTGCCTACCTACCCACCTACCTACACGTAAACACCTTTGTCGAAGCTCCACAATATAGGTGAGAAGCCAAAAAGATGTTTCTATACGCAACCTCTATGTACGTCAAGGCCATATTGTTATACTCACACACACACACACACACACACACACTCCTCCACTTTCTCCTCCTCTGTCTTTTCTTGCCTCTCCACTATTTTGTCCTTCTTTCCACTTCTCCATCTTCCACTGCCCACTTCCTCATGTTTCCCTCCCCACTTCAAGAATGAAAGCGAAATATATTTGAATTGTGTGTAAAGGTAGAATAATATATGGATTTTTATCTTTTTTATGTTTTCTAAGTTTTTGGTATTTCTTCCTTCCTTTCGTCGTGTTGTTGTTGTTGTTGTTATTGTCGTTGGCATTCCTCCTCCTCCTCCTCCTCCTCTTCTTCTCCTCCTCCTCTTCTTCTTCTCCTTTTTCCTGTATTTCCTTGTTTATCTTGCTTTTTTTTTTTTACACTCCTCTTCCTCTTTCTCCTCGTCCTGCTCATTTTTCTTCAATACATTTCTGCTACCTAACTACCAACCACACTCCCGAGTTCTACGGTACTTTGGTATATGTTGCAGAAGCGTATATAGTTCTTGGAATACGTATATAATAATCTGTGACGGGTTTTTGTCAATAAACTACTACTACTACTACTACTACTATTGTGTTGGAACGCCCTCAAGGAAACGCTTTCATATATGCCGGTATACACTTGCTATCTGGTCTCCTGCGGCCACACACACACACACACACACACACACACACACACACACAAAGAAGAGAGCTACACTGGACCGTAATAAAGTTCAGACGATTTATTCTTATTTTTATTCAAACAACCACCAGACGATTTTATCAGGAAGGTGGCGAAGGGTTAATGAAGGCTGTATCTAACCCCTCCAGTTCGTAAAATCTATCCAAAGGTAGATAAAATCGTCTGGAAATAGCAAGAATGAAATAGACAGTCCTCGTACTGAAGGGGTTGAAATTAGAGGGAAAAATAATAAGAGAAATTAAGAGTTTTGGAATGATGGCCTCCTTTTACCTTTTATCTTTTTTCTTTTTTTTTTTTTGTATCATCCTTCACTTCCACTTCGTTTTCGGTCTCCCTCTCCTTCTCCTCGTAGTCAGTCTCTCACGCTTTATGTCCTTTCCCTTGTCCTTTTCCTCCCAACCAACACAGTCCAACACTCTTCTAGTCAATCTTTCACTATATACCGCGCGTTTTGGGTCTCCTCTTGTTCCTCTTCCTCCCAGACACCTCACCAACTCTCCTAGTCATTCTCTCACTTTCCACCTCATTCTCGTCTTCCTCTCCTCCTTACAGCCACCTGTCACTCCCCACCTCATTCTCGGTCTCCACCTCCTTTTCCTATCAGCCTCACTCTTATAAACATTCTCAATCAGCCTCACTCTTATAAACCATCTCAATCTGAAGTGTTTTATTTTTTCTATCTGTTACCAATACAAGCTATGTCGATATTTAAAAAGATCCAAATTCCATAGAAGAGAATAGCAAGGTATAATAAGCAAATTTTATCGGTAAGTGTCCTATATTAACGAAAATGCGGCCGGATTACATTTACTGAAGTACTTAAGGGAACAATTCTTAGTCCAGCCAGTACGACGGGGAGTTCCTGATTTTAGAATAATATCTGATGGTAGCAAGAATGAGAGTGCAGGAATCGTAATACTCTATTTATTTATTTATCTATCTATCCATGGTCAGACGCCTTAATTCCGTAAGGAGTGAACGCAAACAAATTGCCTCCGTGTCGCCCTGTCCTCTGCCATTCTACTGCCCTCCCCCCAACTCACACCCCTCTCTATCATATACCTCTCAACTCCATCCCTACATCTCATCCTCGGTCTCCCAGTCCCTCTTCCCCCCCTCCACATCACTCACATACACTCTTCTCGTTAGTCTCGCGCTCTCCATCCTCTCTACATGGCTAAACCACCTCAATGTATTCCTCCTAGCGCTTTCTCTCACATCCACAGCGCTTTAACTGAATGAAGTATTATCGTTTCTATTTTTGGCCTCTCCATGATTTTCTTCGCCTTAGGGTACATATTTAGATGTAGATCGTTTGATTTAGCTACAACTAACTACTTCACTACTGTGGTTCCCTCTTTATGTGATTAAACTTGGAGACAGCGTGGGTGAATCTGAAGATCGGTTATCGGAATGAAGGGTCAAGGTCAACCAACGTAGTGAAAGATTTAGAGATAGCTTTTATGGTCTGTGGAAGGCAAGACAGGAGAAAGGGAAGAGGATGACAGGAGGAGGAGAGGGAAAGAGAGGAGGGAAGAGGAAGACAGGGGAAGGAAAGGAGGAAGGAAGAGAGAGGTAAGATGTGAAAGGAGTAAGACAGGAGTGATGTGAGAGAAAGATACGAAGAAGAATGGAGACGAGGGAAGAATGGTCAGAGATACACTAAGGTCAGAGATTCCTAGTGTCTGCCATCCTACGGTCTCCCATCTTCCAGTCTTCCATTCTTACCACTTTTATCTTTACTCCTCACTCTTTCAGTTACCGGCCTTGCACCTCACACCTCCCAGTCCTACCTCCTTCCTTTCCTAAGCCTCAATATTTTAGTCTCACAGGTTCAAAGATTCACCCATTCCCTCTCAGTCTTCCAGTCTTAACTCTTCCTTCAAAGTCTTACCTTGCCCTTTCAGTTTCTCAGTCCTTCACTCTTCCAGTTTCCCAATCGTTCTGTCTCCCACTCTTCCAATCTTTTAGTCCCTCAATCTTTCACTCATCCAGTTTCCTAACCTTTCAGTCTCCCTTTTTCCTTCACAGTGTTACCTTTTCCAATCAGTCTCTTAATCTAGTCTTCCAATTTCCCAGTCTTTTCAGTCTTCCAGGTGTGTCTCTTCCTCTCCTGTCTTTCACTCTCTCAATCATCTAATTTTACCTCCTCCTTCTGTCTTCCACTCCCTCCTCCTCCTCCTCCTCCCCACCTGTTGAAACCCTACATAATTCATCTGGAGAATTACTTACTGGAAAGAGAGAGAGAGAGAGAGAGAGAGAGAGAGACTTTTGTGTGTGTGTGTGTGTGTGTGTGTGTGTGTGTGTGTGTGTGTGTGTGTGTGTGTGTGTGTGTGTGTGTGTGTGTGTGTGTGTGTGAGATACCTTTGAGATAAACATAATAACTCTGTCTGTCTGTCTGTCTCTGTCTGTCTGTCTGTCTGTCTCTCTCTCTCTCTCTCTCTCTCTCTCTCTCTCTCTCTCTCTCTCTCTACTCCATGACGTACCAGTATATTTTAATATTTTTGTTACATGAGTACAAGGCTAACTCTCAGTGAAACAGTCCATGAAGTCCATTGTGGGAGAGTGACGGACATAATTAACTTTTCCAGATACTGGTGAAGTACGCAAAGGGGAAGGGATCTCTAATAAGGTTGATGCAGGGAGCAAAAAAGCGTTATACTGGATATGTATATGAGAATCAGAGTCTATATATATGATCAGAATAAGCTGGCACATGAGAGGGCATACTACCCATCTTAAAATATTTGCCAAGCGTTGGGCTATAGTTGACCACTTTTTTACGCAAGAAAAAGGGAATCAAAGGCTAGGATCCCAAAAGATTGTTCCCCCCCCCCAAAAAAAAAAGAACATAATTCAAGATTCGTTCGAGATCCTCGGACGTATTGTTTTTAAAATACTGGAGGTTATAGGCAGAAGGAAATACAGACAGAGGAAGACAATTGCATGGGTGCGAGTTTTGGGCTACAAGGAAGTTGAAAATAGCAACACCGATCATTTTCGTAGTATGAGTACAAACTTGCATTTTTTAAAGATAAGTATTGTGTGACCAAAACCTTTAACATCAGAACAAGTACTTTCTAAATGGTGTTATGCTTCCATTTTGCCGTAAATATGGAAAATGCAATATCGAAGACCATCCATCTTTTCACAGTTTTTAAGAAATTACTTGGTATTTTCCTTATTTACGGCTGAACTGAAGCACAAGATTGTTAATTAAACAGATATTATGTTCAGCTGAATTTCCGCATGATATATATTTATTCCAAAGGCGATTTATGCTAATACTACGAAAGTGATCAATGTCGATATTTTGAACCTCATTGTCTTCTCAAACGTGCAAGCGGAAGTGGTTAGTTTCTTCATCCTTAATAACAGCTGAAAGCGGAATAATTACTGTCTGCAGCACGTATTATCCCTGCCATTACAATTCCTTGTTACCTAATTATGTCCTGATGCAGAATGTGAATAATCTGTGCTGACATAATTAGCCGGCACAAGGCTCGCAATTACGGGATAAGTGGGGAAGATGCACTCTGAATTCATTGCTTGTTCTGAGGTAATGCACAGGAAATGTTTGCTGTTTGTTAGAGACAGATGTAGTTGTAGTTGCAATGTGTTATTGTTGATGCAGCTTATTGTTGTTTTTATAATCATTACTTTCAATCAACCTTCTTCAACCTGGGAACTTTTTTTTTATATATCTCGTTGGAGCCACGGTTGATGTTAAGATTATGATACGGAATGCCCTGCCGTACTGATGGGGTTAAGGAAAGCTGTATCTGACACGTTCATCTTAAGTGTCTCCTAAGTTTAATTTAGCCGTATGGAGATAGCAGGAAGAAAATATATAAACGGGTCATCGTGGGTACAGAGGTTATTGTTGTTATTATGACTATGATGATGATGATTATGATGATGATGTCAATGTGCTTACGCAGTTATCTGTGGCCCCCCGCACACACACACACACACACACACACACACACACACAGATAAAAACACTGAGCTGGAGGTAATGTGATACAGAGCCGAAAGTGAATTACGAGGGGGATGAAACATTATGATTGGTGATAGCAGAGGGTGGACTTCCTGTAAAGTGAGATGGGGGGGAGGGGAGTGACGAGGAAGGGTAAGAGGAAAGGAGGTGAGGATGTAAGGGGAGGAGAGAGGGCGAGGGGGGACAGGGAAGGGATGGGAGAAAGAAATAGTGGGGAGGTGATGGAGCGGGCGAGGGTGAGGAAGGGAGGAATAATTTAGCAAGGGATGGGACGGATGAGAGGAAGTGGGAATGTGTGTGGGGTGTGCAGGTGTTGTGGTAGTGTGTGTGTGTGTGTGTGTGTGTGTGTGTGTGTGTGTGTGTGTGTGTGTGTGTGTGTGTGTGTGTGTGTGTGTGTGTGTGTGTGTGTGTGTGTGTGTGTGTGTGTGTGTGTGTGTGTGTGTGTGTCATCAAGCACAACGTGTTGAATTACAGTAAAGAGGAAATGTTGGTGCAGAGAGAGAGAGAGAGAGAGAGAGAGAGATAACGTGCTTGTATATTAAGGTGTGTATGTATGCATGTGTATTTATTAGCTGTGTTCAAGCGACTGTAAGTGTAGGTACAGTGTGTATCCCTGTTTAAGTGAATGTGTACCCATTTGCATCTAATTATGTGTGCCTGTGTCTGTGTCGGTATACCTGAGTGTGTGTGTGTGTGTGTGTGTGTGTGTGTGTGTGTGTGTGTGTGTGTGTGTGTGTGTGTGTGTGTGTGTGTGTGTGTGTGTGTGTGCAGAGAAAACGGAGCATACTAGGCCAAACTCCACTATTTTACAGCTACTCTATTCCTGTGATTTTGCTTTTATTTCAATTTGTTGTCTTTTTGTAAATCTTATTCTTGTCATCACCAGACGATTTTCTTCAACGTAGGCCAGACCCCTAGTTGACAAGGGGGTTAATGAAGGCTTTATCTCTCTCTACCATATCGAAAAGTCTCGCCATGCTGAATAAAATCGTCTGAAGGTTGCAAGAACATAAGAAGGTGATTGAACTGATGTGGTTACGTCCTTCTCTACCTGGGGACTCTACACAGCTGAATAAAATCGTCTGGTAGGAGCAAGAATGAAACAAAATACGTCATCGGGTTGAAAAGCAGGCCGGGTCTCTCTCTCTCTCTCTCGGGATTCGAATCGATGCGCCTAACCCCTTGCCTTACCCTGGAGAGGCGCCTTACACCACTTGACCACTGGGCGTCTGATATAAGTCTGAATTATACGATGCTGTCCCTATTACTCAGGGTACAGAGCAGCACATGCATATATACAAACATATGCACATATTATATATATACATATATACATGGTCACTCAATATTTGTATACACACACGTAACATTAATACTAGTCCCCCCCCCCGCCACACACACACACACACACACACACACACACACAGTCTCTCTCCCTCTCCCTTACACACACACACACACACACACAGTCTCTCTCCCTCTCCCTTACACACACACACACACACACACACACACACACACACACACACACACACACACACACACACAGTCTCTCTCCCTCTCCCTTACACACACACACACACACACACACACACACACACAAAGAATGAGACCCCGAGCCACATTATGTTCTGTAACAATTTTCTTAAACTCTCCCAGGCTCCTTTGATTTACCCTCACGCTTACAAAATCTTCTGTTTCATAAATTTCCCTCCTCTTACTGACCTCCTTTAACTTTACCTCTTCGCCGCAGTGTTGCATCCCTCTCTCTACCAAAGCTGTTTCACTGATCACTGCTCCTATGAACTGTCTGCTTGCATCATTCCCCTCTGTACACCCCTTATTTTCTTTTATACACCTGGTTAGCTCTGAAATGGTCTCCCTTAATCTGTGTTTCCCGATGCCTATGACCTCCAGTCTTTTTTAAACGCAATACGTCTAGGCATCTTGAACGGATCTCGGGAAAGGGCAATCTTGTCTGCTCACTGCTTTGGGTTCTCGTTGTATGGAAAAAATAATACCTGAACGCAAGAAGACAGGAAGGAAACCACATAAGACGCGCAACTACTGTAATTACCTAGAAGTCGTCGTGGAGAGACATTTAGGAGCGTGGTGGAGGGTAAGAAATGGGTGTCATCAGATAGGTATTTCCTCTCACAGCTCATAAAGGCCAGGATAAGAGGTCATAAGGACACATCTTGACTGCTCAGGTATACGGCAATAATGATACTCGAGTCTGTAGTTACCGTTCTGTGGTTATCTGTCTGTTTGTCTATATCTATCTGTCTTTGTATCTATCTATCTATCTGTCTGTCTGTCAATCCTTGTATCTATCTATCTATCTACATATCGATCTATCTATCTATGTTGTCTGAGTACCTACCTATCTACTTACCTACTTACCTCCCTCTCTCTCTCTCTCTCTTTCTCTCTACCTACCTACCTACTTACCTACATACCTTTCTATCTGTCTAGTTCATTTGCCATCCTTTATAAACCCCGTGGACTGGACAAACATATACCAAAGTCGTCTCTCCATGCACTCCCCTTCTCCCTTAGCAGTAAAATTAGGGACCTGGCTGGAAAACTGACTTCTGTGGGCCACCTAGGGGAGGATAGGGTAAAAAAAAAAAATCCCCGAGTCTGGCAATGGAAGGTGTTACGTGAATTAATTTGATGTGAGAGCAATATGAAGCACACAATAAAAGAGTATGGGAAGGAACGGCTCTCTCTCTCTCTCTCTCTCTCTCGTTTGGGGAGGAGAGAGAGAGAGAGAGAGAGAGAGAGAGGGGGGGGGAGGCAAAACACAGGATTTTCGATGATCTATTGCTTATGGCGTACTTAGAACCGAAATAGGGACCTGGCTTTATCAACTGGATTTTGAATTTGGCTCTGTTATCTTGTTTTTGTTTTTACTTGAAGGGAACAATCTCGCGGGCTCCTGGCCTTTGGTTCCTTCTTTCTTCCATTAAAAAAGATCAACAGTTCCGAGTTCAGGAAATGTGTATCGGGTGTTATCCTTGTCACTAACGCTTGTATATGTTTCTGATTGTCCTCTACACACAAAATACAACCCGTGTATGTTTTGGTTGAGCCCCGACTCTCGTTCCTTTTACTGGTATTTCCTTCATCATCATCTAATTCTTCCTCTGTCCCCTCCTTCCTTCTGACTAAATGGCAAGCCTCGTTACATTCTGGATGCTTTCATTTTCAGTAAAGCAACATTGTACCAGTAGTAGTAGCTTCAGTCCAAGGCTCGTTTGGACTGAACCCAGTGGACTGCTGGCTGAAGCTGCCCTTTCCCTGCAACCCACCATCCTCCTTTCGGGGGACGGGGAATGAATTGAGAGATTTGTTTTCCCTTACACCGGTGTTGTGTAGTGGAGTGGCGTGAATCCACCTTAACTAAGCCTAAGTGTGTTAATTAACCTCAGGGCCCGTCAAACAAGAAGAAATGTCACCAAAATGTGAGAAATTCCTTATAGCTAGAGTGTGCGGCATCCTGCAAGCCTACACACAGGTAAGAGGCTTCGTCCGGGGTGTTAGGAGGCTGGGCTGTGTGTTATTGAGGAAGTGCCGCATCCGTCTACCTGGGGAAAATATGTGCTGGTGTTGTTATGGCGGAGGAGGCATAGAGTAATACTGAGACTTTAGTTGTTGTGTTATCACTGTTGTTGTTATTATTACACCAGAGATTGCGAAACGAGTGTGTGTGTGTGTGTGTGTGTGTGTGTGTGTGTGTGTGTGTGTGTGTGTGTGTGTGTGTGTGTGTGTGTGTGTGTGTGTGTTCACTGAAACGACATCACTATCTTTCCCCAACTCAATGAAAAACGACAAGAAATAAGGGCCATGAACAATAAAAATACGAAATGCGTCAGAAAACGATAAAAAACCAAAGAAAAAAAAAAACCGAGTGTCTGGGTCCGAGGCAGTTCGATTCGCGGGGCACGTTCCCGAAGTCAGTTCAGTGAAACTTGTGGACAACTGTTTCCCTAGTTTTAATTAGTTTTTTCCCTGCCTCCGCCTTTTGTCCTGCAGTATTTTGTGCGCCTATTTTTCCCCTCATTTTTTGACTTGTTCTTGGTTTTCGATTGTTAAAGTCATGTTCAATTTTACCTACATCATAAGGAGGCCTGATACATCTACCTGATACATTTACTTTCGTGTTGTTGTTCTAGGAGAAATATTGATCGCCTTCAGCTCCATGTCAGTTTTTTTTACTATACTCTTGCTACATTCAGACGATTTAGTCAGCTGAAGAAGAGTTATATACAAGCTCATGATGACTATATGTAACCCCAACACTACAAATGGGCTCCAAATTTAGCACACACGACTAAAGGGCAGCGAGAATGAATTATGTAAACACGTCATCATATTCACGGCCTGGATTAATCTGAAAGGACCTGGTTCGACTGAAACTAACTTGAATGGATCTACTTGAGCATGAACGCGCCTGATGTGAACAGTATGACGAGAATGGAGATAAAAGGATGTGTGTGTGTGTGTGTGTGTGTGTGTGTGTGTGTGTGTGTGTGTGTGTGTGTGTGTGTGTGTGTGTGTGTGTGTGTGTGTGTGTGTGTGTGTGTGTGTGTGTGTGTGTGTGTGTGTGTGTGTGTGTGTGTGTGTGTGTGTGTGTGTGTGTGTGTGTGTGTGAGAGAGAGAGAGGAAAGCCACTTTAAGCCCCTCTCTCTTTTTTGTAATTTTCTTTTATCCCACGAGGCCTACACCAGAAATTAATTATGATATTTATGCGGGTGAGGAAGAGGATTGTGGGTAAGACTAATGGTGTGGGGAGAGAGAGAGAGAATGTATTTCCTTCTATTATTTTTCCGGATTCATAGTTTCCTCATATATTTCCTTCGTATCTTCACATACCACTACTTGGGTACCAAAGCCATACCATCTACACTGAAACACACCAGAACTCACTTAGGATGGTGTGAAGGTATTAAAGGGTATATTATTATGACATGTCGGTGGATTTTAAGGCAGATGAGACTCTTTACCTAAAATCCTAAAATTTTCCCCTTTCCAAACAGAGGACTGTCTTGGAGGCCCTTTTTCTTGTTTACACTGGAAGCTCTCAATATTTTTTCCCTAATAGTCCACTTCTGTATATGGACCTATTTTTTCCTTGTATTTTATTTTCGCTGTGTTTGTCATATATAAAGAAAATTATGTAAATACGCTGTAAGATAATAAAGAACTGTGATATGCAAAAAATAAATCGTTAATGTGTAGGTGCTAGGAAGACTCTCAAACCGATCATTTTTGCACATTTTCTTATCCAGGATAGTCTAGGTTAGGTTAGGTTTGCTTTCTTAGTATCAGGTTAGTTTGCTAGTCAGTTAGGTTAATCTGTTAAGTTAGGATAGGTCAAGGCAGGTTAGAGTGAAAAAAAAACTAAGAAAAAAATGGAAGAACTATCATCCTGGGAGTATTAAACAGCGTGTAGTGCAAAAACGGTATACAGAGCGGAAATAAGCAGCCAGAAGCCTTACGGAGCCTTGCAGTCCATGGGCTACTCCTTTGCCACACAGTCACCACAGAATCAGACGTGAATCTTAAGGAATGTTTATCTCAGTGCCTTATTCCGACAATCATAAATCCAGTCATGCAGTAAAATCAGACTTAATCTCTACATAATCAGACACAATCTTAAACCCAGTCATGCAGTAAAATCAGACTTAACCTCTACAAAATCAGACGTAGCCTCCACAGAGTTCACAAAACAAAATCATACTTATTTCCCACACAATCGAACTTGATCTTACATACTCAGTCTTAATCCTACACACTCAGACTTACATTAGACAGAATCGTACACACTCAAACTTACACTAGACAGAATCCTACACACTCGGACTTAATTCCACAAACCCAAACTTGGCACAGACAATCCCACACACTCAGACTTAAATTCAGACTTCATCCAACAGAATCAGACTCAATCCAGACTTATCCCCCACACTATACTCAGACAGAGCTTCATACCACAGAATAAAACTTAATCCCTCACAATCAGACTTAATTCGGCGTTACTTCCACAAAATCATACACATTCCCACATAATCAGACTCAGACTACACATACTGAGAGGCATCTATATCAGCGTCCATTTCTCACCTGTGTAAATCTTAATTAGTTTTTTATACCTGCAGAAATAGGTACACAGGAAATCAGGAAGGCTTTTGTGAAAATCGGGTAACTCGCACGTATTACTGAAAATAGGGAATCATGTGGAATTCTAATAGCAATATATTTTCCAAGAGTATCGACGGGATTAAGGAGCACTTTTGTATAAATCAGGTAACTCACAAACGTTACTGGAAATGAGGAATAATGTGGAACTCGTCTAGTAACTCCATTTTCTTCGAGTATCTACGGAAATCAGGTGCACCTGTGAAAATCTGGTAACTCATTTGTGGCCACGGGAATCAGAATGTTTGTGTGGAAAACAGAAATTACTCTCTCCCTCCCTCCCTCTCACACACACTCTCTCTCTCTCTCTCTCTCTCTGTTACATTAATATCAGCGGAAATCAGAACTACTGTCGAAATCAGGTAACTCGCAATTACCAGCCAGATGAATAATTTGTGCTATTTAGAATTTATGTAAAAATCAGAAATTATATGAAAATCAGAAATGTTTTGCTGTTTCAGAAATATTCACGAGGATAAAGGAAGGGCAAGGAAAGGGGAATGAAAAGGGAGAAAGAAGGAATGGGAAGAAGAATGAAGAGGGAGACAAGAAAAATGGGAAGGGAATGAAGAGGGAGAAAGGAAGAATGGGAAAGGAATGAGGAGACAGAAAGGAAGAAAGGGAAGGGAAAGAGGGGGTAGAAGATAAGAAAAGGAAGGGGAATGAAGAAGACAGGAAGAAAGGGAAGGGGGAAGAATAACGGGTGATGTGAAGACGAGGTGATGGGATGAATGGAAGGGGAGAAATAAAAGGGACGATGAATAGAGAGGGGGAGGAAAAAAAAGGAGAGACGGAGGGTGGAGTGGGAGACAGTAAGGGAGGGGAAAGAAAAGGGGAAATAAGAGTAAGGGGAAAAGAAAAAGGCGGAAAAAGAAGGGAAATGGGAAAGAGATTGGGGAAGAAAGAGGATGAAACAGAAGACAAGATAATGAAATAAAAAAAAAAAGAAGGAGGGAGGAAGGGAGGTGAGGGAGGGAAGAGGAAGGAGGGGAGGGGAGATGTGAGACGGGTGAGGGAGGGAAGAGGAAGGAGGGGAGGGGGGATGTGAGACGGGAGAGGGAGGGGAAAGGGAATCTGAATGGAGAGAGAGGGAAAAGGGGACAGTGTTCGAGGGGATGGGGTTAGGGGGGGAAAGGGAAGGGGGCTGGAGTTGGGGGGGAAAGGAAAGGGGAATGAGGCGGGAAGGGAGGGGGAATGGAGAAGGAAGGGAAAGGAATGGGAGACAGGATGGAAGGAAAAAGGAAAGTGAGAGAAGGGAAGGAGAGGATGGGGGAAGGAAAGGAGAGGAGGTAGGGAGAAATGAAAGGTGGAAGGGGAGGAAGGAAGGGGGAGTAAGAGAGAGGGTGAGGAAGGAAACGGGAAGGTGAATGGGGAGCAAGAGGAATTGGGGAAGAAGGGAAATGGGGAGGGGAAGAAAGGGTGAGGTAGGGGATGGGGAAAGGGAGGGGAAGGAGAAAGGGGAGAAAGAGAAAGGGAGGAAGGGGAAGTGAATAGAGATGCTGAAGAATGGGGAGGAAATATGGATGGGAAAGGAGGAAGGGGATGGGGAAGGAAAGAGAGCGGAAAGGGAGGGTGAATGGGGAGGGAGAGGAAGGGGGAAAGAAGGGAAAGGGAGAGAAGAAAAGGGGGAGGGAAACGAAAAGGAAGAGGAGGGGAGGGAAGGGAAGGGAAAAGGAAGGGAAAGGAAGGGGGAGAAAAAGAATGTGAAGGGAGGGCGGGAAGGGGGAGGGAAAGGAAGGTAAATGGGGAGAGGAGGGAAGGGAAGAGGGAGGGAGGGGGATGACAGGTGACCAGCTCCCCGCGACAAAAATATTCTTTCGACGAGGATGGGATTCGAACCCACGCAGGGAGACCCTATTGGATTAGCAGTCCAACGCCTTAACCACTCGGCCACCTCGTCCCTGTTATCAAGAGGCACAGACTGTAGATTACGTAGCGAATTTTCTCAATTAATAATACCGCTTTATCTTCCTCTCTTATCTATTCTCACACTTGCACTCTTTCTTTTCTTTCTCTCTCTCTCATCTCACCCCCTACGGAGTGTCAAGTAGAGGACCCAGTATTTCATCAGTCCTCTCTCTCTCTCTCTCTCTCTCTCTCTCTCTCTCTCCCCACCCATACCTTATCAGCTTCTTGTTCCACCCATCCATTCTTTTCCTTCCTCCTATTCTTCCTTATTCACCCCCTCCCTCCTTTCCATCCCCACCCATCCCATCTCCCACGTACTCACCCTCTCTCTCCTTCCCACTCCCACTCATCCCCTCTCCCTTGCCCACATAATATATCCTTCGTTCTTTCCTCCATCCACCCATTCTCTCCAATTTTCCTCTCCACACCGTCTGTCCTCCCTCTAACAACTCTATCCTACCCATTCTTTGCCTACTCCCTGCACCCATGCCTCACACTCTCTTCTTCCCCCACGCCTACCCATTCCCCACCCCCTCTTCTTCCCCCACTCCCATGCATACCCCACCCCTCTTCCTTCACCTACCCGAACCACCCATCCTCTTCATTCTCCCACCTCTTCCGTTCCCATCCCATCCCCTTCCCATCCCTTCTTCCTCTTAGCCCACTTATACTTCACTCCCATTTCTCCACCCCTCTCTCATCTACCTTCCTGCTTTGCTATCCTTTTCTTATCTCATACAATTAGATATCATAGTTCTAAGCTTCCTTAATAAAAAGCCTCAAAAGGATCATTATTTCTATTGCTGTTTGCTTTCCTTTGAACTCCTTTGTACTCCCTCCCCCCTCCTTTTTTTTCCCACCAGCCAGCCATTCCCCCTCCCCTACTCATTCCCTACCATCCCCCACCGCCTCGCACCCCACTCACGTCCTCCCCCACTCCCCCCTCCACCCACGCCCATCTCCTTTTCATTTTCCTTTCATTCCCCCCCTTTCCCCCCTCCTCCTCCCCTTTCCCTCTTTCCCTGTCTCCCAAATCACCCCCTTCCCCCTTTCTCCTCTCACTCCCATTTTCTTTTTCATTTTCCTCTTGTCTTTCCCTGTCCCTCTCCTCCTCCTCCTCTTCCATCTTTCCAAATCAAACCCTTCCCCCTTTCTCCTCTCATTCCCACCTCCTTTTCATTTTCCTTTCGTCATTCCCTCTCCCCCTCCTCCTCTCCCTCTTTCCCCTCTTCCCAAATCACCCCTTCCCCCTTTCCTCTCACTCCCTCCATCCCTCCCGCTCCTTTCCGCCCACACCTCACCAAAGGACACCCACTCCTGCAACACCGCTGACTATGCACCTCACCGACAACGTAGCCTGGCTCAGAAGAAGGTGAAAAAATTATTGTGGAGTGACAGATTCTTGAAAAAAACAAAAAAAAAACAGTAAGTTCTCTATCTTTCTTCCTTTCTCTTTCTCCTCCTCTCTCTCGGTTTCTTTTTCCTCTCTCTTTTTTCCCCTCTTACCACTCTTCCTCTCTTTTCATTTCTTCTCTTTCTCTCTCTCTCTCTCTCTCTCTCTCTCTCTCAAGCTGTCAATCCCCCTGCCTATGACCCCCACAAAAGTCTTTTAAGTGCAATGTGTCCAGTTATCACGAAATATATAATGATTCTGACTCGTACAACAGAACACACCTTTACTGATTTGGTTGTTTTGCCGTCTCATGGAACTGGCCCGTCTTTTTTAGTGGGTTCAGCGCCCGTCATTTTATACTTTCTGGACTACAACTAATTCTGAAGACCTCAATAAAAAAAAGAAAGTCTGAGGAAGCTGTTTAGAACTAAAAAATCCAGGTATATGCATGGTAATTAGCAGGTTAATTGGACCGGAAATAGTGTGCGACGAAGAAACACACACACACACACACACACACACACACACACACACACACACACACACACACACACACACACACACACCTTCGTTTTGGTAAATGTAACAAATGAACGTCGACTCTGGGCCAATAAGAACGAACGAGAGAGAGAGAGAGAGAGAGAGTGTGTGTGTGTGTGTGTGTGTGTGTGTGTGTGTGTGTGTGTGTGTGTGTGTGTGTGTGTGTGTGTGTGTGTGTGTGTAAAAATGCAGGTGTGGGAAGCAAAGCAGATCTGGAGACCCAAGTTTGTTGTTTAATTAGCACCACGGGAACTTCACCCACCTGTCTCTCCCACCTCCACCCCTCCTCCTCTTTACCTCTTCTCTCCTTTTCTCTCTCTCTCTCTCTCTCTCTCTCTCTCTCTCTCTCCTGGTTCCTTTGGTCACTCTCCTTTTCCACTTTTATTCCCTCATTTCTCTCTCCTTCCCATCCTCCCCCTTTTCCCTCCTCCTCCCTTTTCATCTCTCCCTTTCTTCTTCCTTTCTCACGCTCTCTCGTCCCAATCCTTCGCCTCTCTATCATCCTCCCTTCCCTCTCATATTATCACTTCCTCTCCCCTCAACTTCTTTCCTTCCTCTCTTCCCTCTCCTCATTTCTCCTTCACTCCTTTTTTCTTTCTCTTCCCTGCCCTGTTCCCTCTCCTCACCTCTCTTCTCATTCCGCATCCCTCCTCCTTCCTTTCCTCCTTTTCCCTTTACTTTTCTCTCTCTCACCTCTCTTGTCCTTTACTTTCTTCTCTCCTCACCTCACTTTCTTTTCCTCTCCTCTATTTTTTTTCTCTTCTCATCCTTCTCTTGTCTCTTCTTTCCCTCTACTTTACCTCTTTTCTTCTCCTCTCCTTCCCCGTCCATCCTCTCAAATTTCGTTCTTGTCTCCATCTTTTCTTATTTCTACTTTTCTTTCTCTCCCCTTATCCCCACCCCCCTTCTTTCTTCATCTCCCTTACTCTCCTATTCTACTCATACCTTTTTCATCCTTCCCTTTTCTCTTCACGTCTCCTTCCTCTTCGCTCTTGGCTTATCACCTCTCCCTCTTCCCCTTTCATTTTTCCTCTTCTACCTCATCTTCTTCCCCTCTTCTTCCTCCTCTTCATCCCCTCTTCTTCCTCTTTGCCATCCATCACTCCCCTCCTATCGAGACCTACCTCTTCCCCTCCCCTCATATCCAGGTGGGGTTCAATCAAGCTTCATAAAGTTAATCTTTCTTTTGTCTTCTCCCTTCCTTCTCACCTTCCTCCTTGTCCCCTCTTTACCTCCCTCTCACTTTTTCTCTTCCTCTCCCTCCTTTTACCTTCCTTCCTCCTCTCTTTCCTCCTTCTTACCTCCCCCCTCGTCTTCCTCCTTCCCCTACTCTTCTTCCCTTCTCCCATCCATCATTCTCCTCTTCCAAAGACCTACCCCTTACCTCCTCTCAAATCCTCAGGGGCTCCAATCAGTCCTTATAATCTTACCTTTATTTTATCATCTTCCCTTCACCTCACCTTCCTCCCTCCCTCTTCCTGCTCATCCCCTTTCCTTCCCCCCCCCCTTTCCTCATCTTCCAGTACCTTCCTTTTGCCTTCCTCCGTCTTCCCTCCCTTCCTCTCTCCTCTCCTATTTCCCGTTCCTTTCTTTTCCCTGCAATACTCCTCTCCCCTCCCGCTCCCTCTTCTCATCTCTCATCCCTTCGTCCTTTCCCCCACCTCCCTCCCTCTTTCTTCCCATCCTCTCTTTTTCTTCCTTTACCTCACCTTCCTTCCTTGTTACCCGTTCCCGTCCCGGAGGAGCTCGGGGACTGGTATTTTCACTCGGTTTGTTTGTTTATCTGTCTGTCTGTTAACAACTTTACGCAAAAACCGCTGGTGCGATTTTGACTAAAATTTCATGGATGACGGGCTATGACCTTCTGATCACCTGATTAAATTTTGGGCCAAACTGGGCCTTGGCCCAAGCTCTAGGCCCAAAAAATGTTAAAAAATTGTTTTTTCGCCATAACTCCTTTCAAATTCGTCATATCGACATGAAACCAAACCTAAAGGTGCACCTTTCAAATGTGCATCCAATAACATGCCTCACTACATCAGGGGGGTCACCCCCCACTTAGCGGTAGGGGGGTCAATGTCAGGTGGGTCGGGCCTAAAATTTCAAATGGGCATAAAATCGTCAATTTTCACCCGATTTACTCCAAATTTGATATGTGACACCTTTGACTAGATATCCTGTTGTGTTTATACGTCAGCAGTAAAATGACTGCCGGGGACGGGTTTGCTGTGCTTTGGCACCACTTCTTGTTCCCTTCTGTATTTACCTCACTCCTCCTCTCCCCTTTCTTCTCGTTACCCCCTACTCTTCTTCCTTCTTCTTCATTCCTTCTCCTTCCTATTTCCCCCTTTCCCTCTTCACCTCCCCCTATCCCTTAGCTTCCTCCCCTTCTTCCCTTCTCCCATCCATCATTCTCCTTTTTCTCTCGGGACTTACCCATTCCTCTCCCCTCAGATCCAAAGGGGTTCAATCAAGCCTTATAATATTACCTTTTCTTACCTTCTCCTCCCCCTTTCCTCCCTCTCCACTTCCATTCCTTCTCCTCTTTCCTCTTCTCTTCCTTTCTTCCCAGCTCCCTCCTCTCATCTTTCTCCCTCTCCTCTCCCCTTCATCCTTCTTCTAGTTTTATTTCCTTTCTCACCCATCCTTCCTTCTTCTTTTATTCCCCTTTCTTCTCCTCTCCTCTTCTTCCCCTCCTCTTCCAGCCTTCCTTCCTCCTCTATCCCTACTCTTCTCCTCCCCTCTTCTTAAATCCTCATCCATCCTTCCTTCCTCCTTTATCCCCCTTTCTTCTCCTCTCTTCTTCCTTTCCTCCATCCTTCCTTCCCCTCCCCCCTCAAACCTACAGGGGATCCAATCAACTCACATAATCCCACCTTTCTCGTAACTCACAAAGCCTTCTTAGATTTTCCTATACTTAAGCACTGACTTGATGCTTCACCTGACTCACAGCCTTTGTCCTTAACCCCTTCACCGCAAAGATGTATATTTTCTATTATTCTAGCTACCACCAGACGATTTAGCTGAAGAGACGTTATACTGTACAGTGAAATGAGTAAACAATGGCTATAATAACACTTCCATTACGAAAAGTCAACCCTAAAGTGAATATAATAGTTTTGATATAACAAGAATACATCAAATAAGTCACTGGACTGAGGGGGGTTATTTTTTATTTATTTTTTTTTATTTTTTTTTTTTTTACTGATAGCGTTTTCTGTTTTTCTCATAACTCGAGCCATTTCTACTTTTCTTTCTAACACTCGATTTCATTACTTTTTTATACGTTTTCTTCTACATCATGTTACGCAAATATGCGGCTCTCATTTCTCCTAACTCGAGCTTTTTCTGTTTCTCTTTCTAACAATCGATTTTATTATTTTTTAAAATAATTTCTTCTATATTATCTAGCTCAAATATACTGCTCTCATTTCCCCTAACGAGTATTTTTTTTCTTTTCTTCAGAACATTCAATAATCTTCATTTTGAGTTTTTTTTTTTTTTTTTATCATCGAACTGAAGAATGATCCTCTTATTTTGCCCTCACTCGATCCTTTTTTTTTTTTCTTCTTCCCCAATACAGTATTTCCTAACCAAAAGCATCTGTATAGTCCATAGAGGGAGTAATGGGAGTCTGGCCTCTCTACCTCCAGACGATTTTTTTCAGTTTAGGGGAGACCATTTGCTATCTCAGGTAATGCATATTCTTCCTACCGTCAGACGATTTCACTCAATTTTAAGGCCAAACGATTTGATTTTCTGAGACCCCATGCCTTCCCAGTTATATTCATACACCTCACCAGACGATTTGGCATTCTTATTCCACCCAGACGGTTTCCCTCAGACCCCGAGCTTAAAGCATACGTGGTCTCTAATATTTCAGCTTTACGTGGGTAACGAAGAGGCGGCATGAATCGAGCAGTGGGGAGCAGGAGGGAGGCAGACGGCTTTGATGTGTGGGACGAGTGGTTGGCCGAGAGTGGGACGAGAGTGGAGAGGAGAGGGAAGAGGAAAGGGGACAGAAAGAGAGAGGAAGGGGAGGAGTGGGTTAAGGGAAAGAGGGTTGAGAGAGAAAGAGGAGGGGGAAGCAGAAGAGGAGAGAAGTGGTTGATTCGGCCGAAAGAGGAAGAAGAGGAGGAGGAATGGATGAGAGGAATGAGTGGTGAAATAGGGGGTGAGAGGGAGATGAGAGGGGTGGAGAGAAGGGGGTAGGGGAAGAAGGAGTGTTGCGGGCATTGATGTTTGGGACGAGTGGTTTGGATGAGAGTGGGATGAGAGGGATGAGTGGGAGAGGGATGAGGAGAAGTGTGGGTGAAGGGAAGGGGGGAAGAGAGAACAGAACGAGGAGGAGGAGGAGGAGGAGGAGGAGGAGGAAGAGGAAGAGGAGGAGGAGGAGGATTACACAGGATTACACAAGAAAGCAAACAGCAACAGACCTTATGGTCCTTTCGAGGCTGCTTGTTAGAGAAAACTATGACTACAAGATCTAACTCTACATGCTGAAGGATAAGGATAGTAAAGCAAGAAGGCTCCCCCCACCACCAAACCCTCCACGAAAAAGTGAGAAAAACCACCATGCAGCATGGAAAAACTGACATGGAAATATTATAGGAAATACTGGAAAGGAAAAGTCACATTCTATAATACTTTATCTACAGGCTACCCGATTGAGTAACCTGAAAGAGAAAGTAAACAAATAAAATAATAGTTACGGCATGACATTATAAACCGGTACATTGAGTTAATGGGAAGTCTGTGGACATAACGTGGAAGCTACACACTGCACAGTGTGGAGGAGGAGGAGGAGGAGGAGGAGGAGGCGACCCAGAAGCAATGCATTTAAAAGGATCGTGTATAAAGATGGAAAGAGATCAAGTGACTGATGAAAAGAAAGACTCTAAGGACGCACCACAAATGATAAAAGAATCTGGGTGAGACAAACAGCAAACCAAAGAATGAAATTGTGGTGACGAATGAAGAAAAAATCATGGAAAGAAAGGACAAGAACAATAAGGATAATAAAGGGGCGGAATGTGAGTATGTATTCCACAAGCTAATATGGACGTGAACCCGGTAGACTGTAGGATGAAGTTGTCCTCCTGCAGTCCGCCATCCTCCATATGTGCCCAGCGTCCTAAATAGGAGGCGGAAGTAGGTATTTTCAAAAGTTAATAAAGGAGAGAACTCCGGGGTAGAAGCCTATGACCTTCGCGACTACGAGCCGATAGGTGGAGGGCGGTAGGATAGGTACCCTTCTGGCAGAGTCCCTCATACAGGAACCCTGGGCACAAATGGGTTAAGGGGATAAGGAGGGAGATGAGTGACGTTTGAGTGGGAGTAAAGTGAGCAGACCAGTTACATCAATGCCACCACGACAAGGGACCCCAATCTATTACCAAAAACAGAAAAGATGAATGAGTAGAGAAAAGAAGAATGTGACCAAAAAATGTCGATATAGAAAAAAAGAAGAAGAACAAGAAGCGACAAAAAGAATGAGAAGCAAAACAAGTGGAATTACGACACATGAAGACAATAATGGAATATGAATGAGATGGACACCGAGTACGCACACAGCACTTTTGAGTACCGAGAATCTGCATTTCCCAGCCCGTATTTCACAGAGGTAGAATGAACTGCTGAAATATTCCCTCTGAAGTGGACATGGGGAGAGGGGACGGGTGGGGGGTTTGAAGGAAAGCAGAGAAAAACACAGTACCTTATGCTTCGTTCTTTAAACCTGAGTACGCTATAGTCTTTTCTTCTTCTTATTATTATTATCATTTATTATTTTATTATTTATTCTCTTTTAACGACTGCTATTCTACTAAGGGGGTTTAATGAGGCTGGATTTCAACTCTCCGTTTCCAAAAATCTATCCAAAATTTAAAATCGCCATGAGATAGTGAGAATTAAAGTACAGTATGTCATTGGTCTGAAGGAGAGAAACAGAAGACAGACGATAAAAGCATGGTGAAGGAAAAACAGGAGGAAAAAAGAGTGAAGCAGGAGGAAAAATAGGAGGAAGAAAGGAGGAAAAACTGGAGGAAGAAGAGGGAAACAGGAGGAAAAACAGTAGGAAGAAAGAAGGAAACAGGAGGAAAAACAGGAGAAGGAAAAGGAGATATAAGAGGAAAAACAGGAGGAAAAACTAGAGGAATAAAAGGGGAAACAGGAGGAAGAAAGGGGGAAACAGAAAGAAATGGCAAACAGAATGGAGTGAGGAAGAGGCACACTAATACCCACGACTGTTTTTGCATACCTTGAATCTGCATTTCCGTGTGCAGTATTTCACAGTGGCTAAATGAACCGCTAAAATATTCCCTCTGAGCTGGACCGGCTGGTTTTAAAAGGAGAAAGGACCGTAGTATCATCATCATCATCATCTTCACCTTCTTCTTGTTCTCCTTCACTTCCTCCTCCTCCTCCTTCTCCTCGTATTCCTCCTCCTTCTCCTCCATCCACAGCTCCCTCCATCCCATTCCCAAGCCTTGAATACCATCTGCATTTCTGGTCAGCCTGGGAATCGCCAAGGCAAAGACGCTCTATTATTCCGCTTCCAAGATAAGGCTGACCAGAAATAAAAGATAAAATAAAGTAAACCAAAAAATAAATAAAAAAGTCGCCTGGTTATTATAATTATAAGGAAAGAAGATTACAGTAATTGTTGGAGCGAGCGAAGAGAGCGAGAACACTATGCTGGTGCCAAAATTGGTGCGCAAAAATTTTGCCCCAAACGGATTGTAAAATTTTCGTACTTGAGAAGCATCAAAACTTTTTCATCTCGGCTACTGAATCAGTCTTGGCACGTCAGAGTCATGCCAATATGAAACTGTTTTGGTAATTACCTTCCAGTGATACCAGACTTCCCCTCCCCCACTCACCCCCGAAGAACAAACATAGACGAAGCCGAAAAAAAAACATTTCTGCTGGGCTAGAACAGAAAGCCAAAACTTCAATTTTTTAAAATCATCTATAAGTCTAATAATTATTGGCAGGTCATATCTTTATCAAAGTGTCAGGAAACTGCCTTCCAATGGTACCAATCATTTGCCAAAAGGGTGCCGAATGTAGCCGGCCAACATTACAACCTTGCTCCCCGGGACACACTCCATACCTGTGAAGTGGACGCTTATTTTTTTTTTTTTATACATTTTATACGCTTTATTCTTGTCATCTTCATACGACGTTATTGAGTTTAGGATAGACTTTCCGAGCCCGTATTAACCCGTGCGTTATAAGAATCCTTCCTAAGTTGAATGAAGTCATCTGAAGGCAGCAAGAACTACATATAAACAGTACGTGATCGGAGTGAAGAGTTTAAAAGCAAAATTAAATGATAAATATTTTCCCTTTTTCTTCAGACGACAAGAAGCCACTCCCGTAACTGAGTAAAAGCGTCTGCCGGGAAGAAGAATAAAATAACCAGATTCAAGGTTGTATAGTAGTCTCATCGTCTTGGGAGGCTTTCTAATATTTCTTATTGCATTTTCTTGTCTTAAATAAGCCTTTCCGTCAGCGCTAATTCCTTCACCTCAAATTGGTGGAGATTTTCGTCCTTTAGTAAGCGAAATAATATAATGCTACGACCCTACATTCTTCCCAGAGCACTTTTTCGTGGCTAGCAAACGTGTCTAGTGCTAAACTCGTGCTGCAGCTGGGCAATCCGGAAGGAGAGACAGCAATTTTACACCTAGCTAAAGTGAACAGAGTATAGATGTATGACCTGGAGCAGCCTCTTACTAGTGGACAAATACAACTCCTTCCTGATCTACAAAACTTCTCTGGCTGTAACTTCTGAGCTCAACTGTAAATGTAATTATCGTAAAGAAAATTAATACCAGTCTACCTTGTGAAATAAGAGACAATAAGGCACAGAAGTAGTAATGTGTCTTGTAGGAAACTGTTAAGTGTGGCGAGAAAAGTTGCATTGGACTTTGTAAGTAACTGGTAGGAGTGACAGAAAAAGAAGAAAATGGTATATTCATAGAAATCAGTGGGTGTGGCAAAGAAGATGAACAGAGGAGTCTCGTGTATTAAATAAGCAAGTGTGGCAAAGAAGTAGCAGTATATCTTGTAGGAAATAAGTGTGGCAAAGACGTAATGAGCAGGGTATCTTGTAGGAAATAAGTGTGGCAAAGACGTAAGTAGCAGTATATCTTGTAGGAAATAAGTGTGGCAAAGACGTAAGTAGCAGTATATCTTGTAGGAAATAAGTGTGGCAAAGACGTAAGTAGCAGTGTATCTTGTAAGAAATAAGTAGCAGCGTATTTTGTAAGGAATAAGTGTTGCAAAGAAAACAGGTAGCACTTTAACGTGTAGTAACTAAATAAGTGTGACTCCGGGGTAAGAAAAATTGTAAGTGTGGCAAGGAATTAAGTAGCAGTGTATGTAGTAAAAAAAACAAGTGTGGCAAAGAAGCAATTAGCAATAGAGGTTGCAAGAACGAAATAAGTGCGGCATGGATATTAAGAAGCAGTGTATGTTGCAGGAAATAAGTGTTGCAAATAAGTATGTATAAGTGTACGTTGAAAAGGATAAATAAGTACTAGTGTATGTTGCAAGATGGAAGTGTATCTGTGTAGGAGATGTGTACTTAAGACCGTGTGCGAGTCCCGGCTGTAATGAAGTACCCTGGCGAGGTGGTTCACTGCAGCACTGCCCTCCCCCCCTCCCCCACACAAACACGCCAAGCCCCCCGCACACACACACACACACACACACACACACACACACACACACACACACACTATTACTACTACTACTACTACTACTGCTAATCAATAATAATCGCAAGGTAGATCTCGTACTAAAGGAGCTAAGTAACTGAGCGCATGTCCCCTCATACTACTGATTACCTTGGGAAGAAGAGGGCTTACGATTACTGTTTACTGAATGCAAGAGGGTAATTACGGTAGACATTGTATCAAGTGTACGGTTCAAGCAGAGTATGTATGTAGAAAAAACTCCGAAGATTGGAAAGTGTTTTTAACGAAACATCGCTTACGCAACCACTAGGGGTCCAAGAGCTACACCTCCGCTTCTGGTCCAGACCGATGACCGGTGAGGGAGTGTTCTGGCCACTTTTGTGTGACGAAAGTAGATCAACTTTAAGGCCCCAGCCTGACAAATTTCAATCAGGTTAGTATTCTCAGTGATACTGGAGTTTTTGTAGTAGCTCATCCTTAACGATTTCTACTCCACACTACACCTCAGTATCCTCCATCACGTGCATTGGCCACTTTATTGGCTTTGCCGACAGCTGCGTACATCCAGGCACAAGTGTTAATGTTGGGTAAACAAGCTGGACGTGTTGAAAAAAGCACCTCTGACTCTCCCAGACCAGGGAAGTTGGAGTCAGGTATTAGGGGGACGAGGGAGGGGGGTTTGAAGTACAGATGTTTAGGTAGTTGACTGAGGACGCCCATATCAACTAGTTTTCCGGGGAGGAGGAAGGGGGAGGGCAGAGGGAGGAAGGCGAGGAGTTGAGAGTGGAGAGCAATTGGCTCGTTGAAACTGTGACTGTTGGCAACTGGACTGGGGGGTAATATTTCAGCTGATAAAACGCAGCCGCTGCAGAGAGTAAGGCAAGTTGGGGAGAGTAGTGGCTGCACCAACATTATTACTCCTTCCCCTTCCCCTGCCCTCCTTTCCGCTCACTCTTCCCCTTTCCTTTTTTCCTCCTCCTCCCTTCCTTCTCTTCTTCCACTCATTCTTTCCCTTTCCTTCATCCCATCTTTTCCTAATACTTATTTTCACTGCCTCCTCCTTCCCTTGACACTTTCTCCTTTAACTTTCCATTCCTTTTCCTTCGTCTCCCTTCTTGTCCATCTCCTCTCTCTCCTTTCACCCCTTCTTCTTCTCCTCTCTCTTCTCCCTTCCCTCTCTTCCTCCCGAGAAAGAGAGAGAGAGAGAGAGAGAGAGAGAGAGAGAGAGAGAGGCAAATCAGGCAGAGCTGTGACTGTAAGAACGCCATTACTCCTGCTTCTTCATTCCTCTTTCCTCTCTTCCTTTTCCCTTTTTTCCTTCCCTTCCTCCCTTCCGTTCCCCTATCCTTCCGTCCTTTCCTTTCTCTATTTCCGACTTCGTTCTTACCTCTCGTCTTCTCTCGATGCAGTGAGAGAGAGAGAGAGAGAGAGAGAGAGAGAGAGAGAGAGAGAGAGAGAGAGAGAGAGAATGATTTCAGTGATGTAACTGTTTTGTGTGTGTGTGTGTGTGTGTGTGTGTGTGTGTGTGTGTGTGTGTGTGTGTGTGTGTGTGTGTGTGTGTGTGTGTGTGTGTGTGTGTGTGTGTGTGTGTGTGTGTGTGTGTGTGTGTGTGTGTGTGTGTGTGTGTGTGTGTGTGTGGGAGTGGGCTGTCTAGTCTATACCCATCCCCGGATTTAAAAAAAAAAAAAAAACTACCATACGATTTTCTTCATGTAAGGAAAGACTCCTCGGGCTGAAGAGGTTAAGAAAAAGACACTATTAAGGAGGTCATTATCTCGCCACCTTACTATGTCTTCTTGCACTTCTTCCTAACCTGCAATTTCTCTCCATGACAGGCCAATGTTGTTTGTGTATATTACGCATGCAATGGTTTAGGTATTTAAATGACATAAATTACGGGCAAGAGTATTTCAAGGCATAAGATTCAAAATAAATCACTAACGGAGAGGTGCTGGAATTCCTCAAGGAGTGACGATTTTTATTTAATGCAGGAAAAAAAAAACTGCAAAGTGTGTCACCTTTCGAATAACACTGAACAAAAAAGAAATCCAAACTCATTGTTCATTTCGAGTTGCCTGGACACACAATACTTAACCTTCTCTCCACGGTTGATGCGTTTAGGAATTGCATATGGGCAGTCACGTCTCAAAAACTATCACGAATAACACTTTCTCAGCTGCCAGTACACCTAGGAAATAGATTTAGGCTACTACAAAGCGAGTTTATACATACAGTAATTGAGAGTAATCCTATTAGTAAGAGGGACATGAGACTGGAGATCATAGGCAGTGGGAGAGACTGAGGTTGATAGTTTCAGAGATACCCAGTTGCACAAACAAAAGACTGCAAATAATAGTTAACTGTAGCATTAGAGAGCTGGATTGAGAAGGGGTGAGAGTGTGTAGGTGAATGCACTCAAACATCAAAATGGAAGCAGGTGATTCGAAATGGGAGTAACATCAATGAAGCAGGTAGTATCAGAGTGGAAGTAAGTAGCATGGGAGTGGAAGCAGGTAACGTCAAAATGGAAGCAGGTAACATCAGAATGGAAGCAGGTAATGTCAAAATGGATGCAGGAAATATAAGAATGGAAGCAGGTAACATCAGAAAGGAAGCAGGTAACATCAGAATGGAAGCAGGTAACATCAGAATGGAAGCAGGTAACGTCAAAATGGATGCAGGAAATATAAGAATGGAAGCAGGTAACATCAGAATGGAAGCAGGTAACCTCAGAATGGAAGCAGGTAACATCAGAATGGAAGCAGGTAACATTAGAATGGAAGGGGGATGGGACAGAAATCAATACAGCGGGTTATACAACTACTGCGAGTACACACAGCTGAGGGAAGGAGGTGGGGGGAGGGTGTGTGTGTGTGTGTGTAGACTGTGTGTGTTTACCGAAGTTCACCCTACCATTGACACAGGCGAAAGGGGTACGGGTGGGGGCGGGGGTGGGGTGGAGATGTGGGTGGGGGTGTGGGTGGCGGTGGGGGTACTTTTGTAGAGACGAAGATGGGTTAGAGTTATGCCTGTCGACCACATGAAGGTTATTTATTTATTTATTTTATTTTTTTGCCAAGTCGAAAAATTCCCCTTGAACACGACCAGCAGTATAGTCGGTTTGCATCCATCTGTGTGTGTGTGTGTGTGTGTGTGTGTGTGTGTGTGTGTGTGTGTGTGTGTGTGTGTGTGTGTGTCTACCAACCACAGACACTGCTAGGAAAGGACAGTGGTTTGGGGAAAGGTAGGGGAAGTGGACAGCTTTGTAGAGAATGAGTGCTGGAGGAAGAAAGTACTGGAGATGAGAGAAATATTGGTGGCTGATATAAAGGCAGAGTGGAGGAAGTCAGGTGCTGGAGGCGTTGAAGATTAATGGCTGACGGGGAGACAGGTGTGGAAGAAATGTCATAAGGGAGACAGGTTTTGAGGGAGTGAGAGAAGCTGAATAAAGGAAAGTTGTGGAAAATGAGGTGATGGAGAGAAAGGTATTGGAAGAGTGAGCTGACTAATGGAGAGGCAGGTGTGGAGGAATATGGATTCTGGCGGAAAGAGGGAGATAACTGACTGAAGGAGATATGTCAGTCTCTGGACACAGACTTGAAGGTCCGTAACCTAAGGCCCAGCAATTATCCTACGTACTGGTCATCTTCACATTCTACTACTTGAGCTTTAATACCCATCGTCCATACTGGGTACAAGCTCGGTTTATCCTGTTCAGGGCTGGTGTAGTGTGGTGGTGTAGCGGGGGTGGTTTTATGATGTGCTAGTTGGTCTTGTGAAGGATCAATAACGCTCGTTTTAGCGGAATTCAGATAACCAACTGTTCCCTGTCTCAGCCTTGGATCGAACTCACGTTCTTTCAGACAGCAGGTAATACGTTTAACCACTTGACCATCATCTCCCAAGAATTGGTGTCAGGCTCAAAGGATTGAGAAAGAGACTGGGTTCTGAAGAAGAGACAGAAACGAAGGAGACAAACGCCAAAGAATTCAGGTATTGGAAGAAACAAACTATCCATCAGAAATTTGATTTCCATACCTCAGTTAGGTCATGGTAGCTTTCCAGGTTGCTTGATGTTAATTAGAAAACTTCTAGACCTTTCTAGATTTATTCCAACATGTTGTAAGTATTTTGTTGCTTGATAAAGGAATTTACCTTCGTGGTGAAGAAAAAAAAAATTGTTGCAGCCGACGTTTTGCTTCGCTGCTGGAAAGGTTACATTGAAATTTGCTACACATGCTAACATCAAACAATTTTCTTCAGTTTTTAGAAATCTTATCACTTTATGAGCTATATTTTATCCTTTTGAAAGGCTGGGATGTCTCTCGCGTAATAATAATGTCTCAACCGATTCCCAAAGCCTCAAATATATGATTTCTGCACCATTTAATTCCTAAAGAACGGTTAGGACACACCAGGATTTAATTTTGGCTATTGTCTGACCTTTTGGCTCAGGTGAGGGGCAGGTACAGTTTGTTTCATTTGATGAACTGGGCCACTGCTACAACCTGAATACTACTGACTGCATGCTATTCGAAGAGCCTTAGTTATGAGGCAGCAATGCGTCTCCTTGGTTACTAATCAAATATATTCTCCAGTCTGACTCCACGTGGACGTCAGACGAAAAGGGCTACGGATTTGTCAGATGAAACCCTACCACTATAATTATTTTAGGTAAGGAACTAATCGATTATAATTTCAAGTAAAGGCTCGCACATTATTATTCCTGGTTATGAAAAGATATTGGTTATGTGCTTGTCCTTATTAGCGATTACGTATTAAATCAGGTAAAGGAGCAGCTATACAGTAAGGCAGATAAAGGGGGAACTCTTCTTTATTTATTACACTCCAGTTATTTTATTCTTGCTATTTTGTACCTCATTATTAATTTGAGGATAGAATTTTTGGACCACAGGGGCTTGGATGTGGCTTTCCGTAACCCTTCAGTTAGAGATATATTTCGAAGACAGAAAAAAAAAAATGATGGTCAAATGAATAAAATGAAAAGAAGTCAGAATGAAATGAATAATGTCAATGTAAAGATAGATATATAGACACAGACGGATAGCTGGATTGATAATAAATAGACAGACAGATAAACAGAGACAGACAGACAGACAGACAGATACAGACAGAAAGACAGACACGGATAGATACACAGAAAGACAAACAGATAGATAAAGAAAAAATAGAAAAACAGATAAATAGATAGACCGACAGTTTGACAAAGAGAAAATACAGATGGATTATTAGACAGACAGATAGAACCGCTAATCTTTATTCCACGTAGGAGGTAATATTTCCGGCTAATTAGGGGATATTGATATTTACCTGTCCTTTAGTCCACTTCCGATCCGTCTCTGAATTCTGGGGCTATTGATTTCAGATACACCTGTTTGCCCTCTCGCTTTCACGCTGTCTCCCAAATACTGCTCTATTTATCTCTATCATCCTTTTCTTTCAATAATCTATCTATCGAGGCTCGTGGTAGATAAACCGATGCCGTTCTTGGAAATTGTGGTGCTACATTAGGTGGGATAAGGTTTGGGTGATGATGATGATGATGATGGTAATGGTGGTGTTGATGATGATGACTGTATTGGCAGTAGTGATGATGATGATGATGATTGTATTGATGGTGGTGGTAATGATGATGATGATGATGATGACAGTAATAATGATGATGATGATGATGATGATATTGGTGGTAGTGATGATAACGATAATGGTGACAGTAATTATGATGATGATGATGATGATGAAATACAAGGTGTGCCTAGATATCACTGCTGAATGTAATGTGCTTTTTTTTTTTTTTTTTTTACCCCTTGGATCAGGTAAAGTATTCCAATAGCTTATTCTTGCCATCACCATCATCATCAACTAGTAAAATGATGTCTTCTGGGTTTACACCCGCGTTTGCGATGCAAGAGCGGGTGTTATGTTTTGCTCGATGAGTGTTTGTGTGTGTGTGTGTGTGTGTGTGTGTGTGTGTGTGTGTGTGTGTGTGTGTGTGTGTGTGTGTGTGTGTGTAAACAAAATAACTCGGATCAATTTCTATCCGATTTTAACCAAAATTGGTGGAAGGGTTGAGTGATAAATAAAGGGTTAACCTATTGCTTTGGGAACAATAATTCAAAGGTTTGGCTCACAAGGCTAGGGCAAAATTTGACCTACGAAGGCCATCTTAAACAGTTTTTCTCCGATTTGGAATAAACCTGGAGAAAGGGTTAAGGGTAAGGCAAGAAACAAGAATATGAGTCTTGAGAACAATCAGTCAAAGGTCAAGGCCACAGGACAAGGACAAACTTCGATCCGTGTGCCTGCGTGTGAACATAATCAAAAACAGTTTTCATCTCTTCTGGACCAGACTTGGCGCGATGAGGAGCAGCCAAGTGAGTTTTATTTTTTCTTTCAAGATCACAGGGCAAGGTCGGCTCAGCAAGTTTTGATTTGATGTGAACTGTACTTAGTGAAGGGAGGAAAATGTAAAGTAACTTGGTTTTGGGAGAAATCGACCGAAGGACAAGGTCACAGGATAAAGTCAAATGTTCGACCCTTAGCCTAACTGATGCGCACTTTCTGGGCGTCTTATCACTTTAATTCCTCTTCTCTCTTTATTTCTCCAAAGTGCTCCCTCTCCCACCTTTTAAAAATAATAATCCCAGCACGCCTATTCCACAGACACACACACACGCACGCACGCACGCACGCACACACACACACACACACACACACACACACACACACACACACACACACACACACACACACAACACTCCTGGCCCCTTTCACATATATTTTCATTACAGCACGCTACAAATATTCCACCTCCTTCCCAGCCCCATTCTTCTTCCCTTATCAGACCCCTGCACTCTGCCACTACCCCCCTCCCTCCCTCTCTGCTTTCCCCCCCCCCTCCCCATTTCGGCTCTCCCAGGGTAGCTTAGCCGAGTTCAGTCTGAGGGCTGAAGTGGTATGTCTTTTGCGGTGAGAGGTGCAAGGAGAGAAAGAAATAATAATAATAATAATAATAATAATAATAATAATAATGACAGTGAAGATGGTGATGACGGTGATAATGATGATAAGAGGAGGAGGCGGAACTGAGATCAACCTCTTCCGTACAATGACGCCCTTTTTTTCTTTTTTTTTTTTGGATGCAAATGGTTATATTCCCAGCAGGAGACACCCCTTGTGCTGAAGAGGTCATGTTCTCTCTCTCTCTCTCTCTCTCTCTCTCTCTCTCACACACACACACACACACACACACACAACTAATTCCCCCCCAAACTCAAATAAGTTTTTTTCACATAACTCAGATTCATGCAAAGATCTTTAAAAATTCAACCAATAAAATTTCTCCATAATTTTTACGTACACCAAATCCCCCCCCAAAAAAAAAAAAAAAAAAAAATCAAACATTCAACCAGTCTTTCCACATACACCAAAAAATACACCAAAATATTATATACAAGGTGTACAGTGATTTTTTTTTTTTTTTTTTTTTTGAGAAATATAAAATTATTCTGTTGTTGAGAGAGAGAGAGAGAGAGAGAGAGAGAGAGAGAGAGAGAGAGAGAGAGAGAGAGAGAACCTTTACAAAGATACAGTTACTGATGACCTTTTGGGTTAATTTAGAAGGAAGCCAGTTTCGTTCGCAATTGTAGCTCCGTAATGGCTAAGAACTGGATGCATGTTGATGCAGTATTTCTTTTACCCAAATTTAGTCCCAAATTAACCCCTAGAAGTTCTAAAACATTCTCCCGGGACACCCCGTGTAAACACTGATTCATCAAAAGCCTTCTGTGACTTCCTCATAAATCTGCTTCATCGAAAAGGTAATAAAATATTCATCTAGTATTTCCACACGTGACTAATTCACCTAAAAACTCATGAACATACATACATACATAATCTAATCCTGTGTTGCCCCATGAGAAGCGTAGGAGACCGGGGCTAGGCAAATTGGTCCTGGCGCCCCCACCTACCACAAAAAACTCATGAACATCCAGTCATTCTTTCAGCATAAAAATAATTAGCCTACATACTCATAAACATTCAGCCAGCATTTCCACATGTAACTAACTCACCAAACAGCTCATAGAACACTGCCACCCAAACCTCCCATAAACATTTAACTAACACAAACCCTGTATTATTTCGACATACAGCACATACAGTTAAACAGCGACACCCCATAATTATCATGTGTATCTCACTCGCATCCATCTACCTATAGCCAGACATTGTAATCCTGGGTGGGGTGGCCATAAACAAATCGCCTCCATGTCACGTCGTCCTCCGCCATCAAGCTGCTCTCTCTCCAACTCATGTTTCTCTCATTCATATACCTCTTCATTCCTCAGTCTCATCCCATCCACTTCAATTACACAAGAAACTCACAAACAAATAAAGAAACAATCTCCATAATTTTCACACACACACACACACACACACACACACACACACACACACACACACAAATACTAATAAACAATAGAGGAACACAAGCCTTGGTGGTAATAATTCTGAAACCCGTTGCAAACATTGGTATTAGATTACACAAAGGGGTCTGTGAGTGCCTTTGATGTAATACGTGGAGCATGTTTGGGTAATGAACGCAGAGTGAGAGGATGGGATATTAGATGATGATGATGATGATGATGATGATGGTCTGGTTTGGATGGCTTTACTATGACTTGTTTTTACTGTTGTTGTTATAATTATAATAACCACCACCATCACTACTACTACTACTACCACTACTATTTTTGCTCTTGTGTATACATATATATGGATAAACACACAAGCACTCTACAAATTTATATGCAAGTGTGTGTGCGTGTGCGTGCACTAACAAACATTATAATTATGCACTGTATAAACGATGGTACCGCTCCGTCTTTAGATGAGGTACCAAGAATTTTTAAGAGTGAATGAACGTGTGGTCTGTTTCACAAGGCACTGTGTTGGCAGTTCTCGTTCTCCTCCTACGTTTTCCTTTTCCTGTCTTTTTTTATGAATTCCTTTTATCTCTTCCATTAGAAAGTTGGACACAAAATGAATGAAAGTGTGTAGCAGGACATGGACGCCCGCCATAATGCACAGGGATGTAAGCAAAGTTCAGAAGAGCAGGGGACACTGTAATAACGACAGCAGAGAGGAAGGCATACTACACTGCAGCAAAAAGATAACGGTTGAAGATGAAAGAGGCCATTCAGAGGAAGAGCTGACTAAATCAACTTTTGTTGGGAGGAAAATACTATTAAATAACAACGCTTAGCTCAGCTGAGTTTGTGAAGACCTGACCACTCTTGACAGCTAATGTTGTTACTCATGAAAGATGCTTCAGAAATTTTGTGGGTACTAGCTCAGAAGAGAAGGGGAGCTGATGAGAGTAAACGCCTTTGACTCCACCATGTTCAGTGGTGCTATTGGAAAAAAAAAAAAAAAAAAATCAAGCACAGAGACGCTTCAACACAACTAGTCTCTGCGAAGCTGATATTGTAAGAAAAGTGATGTTATTCCCCCACGGTAAGTCACGAGAAGAAAAAAATGCCACGGACACTGAGGAATTATGAAGTGGAAAGTTTGTCATCGTACTGAAGTGGTATACAACACTAAATGGTGATGCAGGCGATATAATGGACAAAAACAAAACAATTAACTAAGTGGGTTTATATCTAATTTAAAACACCACTACCGCCGCCACCATCACAGAGAAAATAAAAAAGAAAGCAAAAAAAGCTGTTAGTGTGTTCGACTTTATGCGACAGCGGTAGTTGATGGATGATGGGGAGGAGGGGAGGGATAGAGGAGAGGCTGAGAAGAGGGAGAGGAAGGGGAGGGAAAGGGGTAAAAGTTAGAGGAAAAGAAGGAAGAATGGGAGAAGGAAAGGGAAGGGAGAGGAAGAGGTTAAAAATGGAGGGGAAGAGGCGAGGTCGGGGAGGGAAGATGATACATGTTGGAAGAGGAGAAGAAAGAGTGGGAGAAGAAAAGGCAGGGAGGGGGAGGAAGAGGGAGAAAAGAGCACAAGTTTGGGGGAGAGAATGGGAGAAAGAAAAGAGAGGGAGGGGGGGATACATTTGAAAGAGATGGTCACTAGGAGAAGGAGGGGGGGGAGAAAATGGATTGGAGGAAGGAGGAAGGAACTGTTGGTGAGAAATAGATGGGGAGAAGGAAGAAAAGGAGGGGAGAGAGAGAGAGAGAGAGAGAGAGAGAGAGTCGGCATTAATAACTGTCCACTCTTTCACTTACGAAGCATATTTGACTGGAGGGTAAGGGGGGAGGGGGGAGGGAAAGAAGGGGAGAAGAGGTAGGGAAAAGAAGAAAGAAGAGGGGAGTAGAAATGGAGGGAGAGGAGAGACTGTATGGAGAGGGTTGCGGGAAGGAAAGGAGAGGGGGAGAAGGAGACACTGGAAGGAGGAAAGAAAAAGAAAGGAAGAGGGGAAGGGGAGGGAGAAAGGAAGGGGAGGGGGATGAAAGGGGACGAGAAGGGAGGAACAAAAGGGGAAAAGAGGGTAGGAGGGGGATAGAAGAGTGGTTAAGGGTGGAAGGAGGAGGAGAAGAGGGAGAGGTGTGGAGGAAGAGGAAAGAAGAGGAGAAGTAAAGGGTGAGTGGGGTTGTTGGGAGAGGGGAGAAAGGGAGGGGAAGAGGATGATGAGGGGAAGGAGAAGGGGATGGGCGGGGAGGGAGGAGTGGATAACGTATAGACAAGTAACAGACACAGCCCATACAGCTGTTTCGTTGTCCCATCATTGCACCATATTACCCTACCATTTCCCTACCACTGCTCTCATATTGACCCCCCATTACCTGCCATTTCTCCCACACTCCCTTAACGTTGTGCCACCATTGCCCTACCATTAACCTACCACTGTCCTATCATTACTCTAAGTGCCTACCCTTGTCCTACCATTATCTTACCATTGCCTTACCAGATAGACAGACAGACAGACATGCCAAACCTCACCATACTACCACAATCACGCAAGTCTTACCTAACAGACAGACAGCCTAATAGACATACGAAATCTTCTGGCATTACTATTGTTGAAAAATTTGCCCTACTATTGCCCAACCATTGCTCTTGAATTGCCCCTTTTCCTCCCTCTCATTGCCCAACCATTGTCCTGATATTGCCCCTTTTTTCAAACGCTCACCATCAAATCACAGCGCTTCTCTTAACACGGCCCTAGCATTGCCCTATCACAGCTCTCCAACTACCCCTTCCCTTTCCCTCCCACTGCCCAAGCCTTATACTGAAATCGTCCCGTCCCTCCTATCTTCACTTCTCATTGCCCAGCCACTGCCCTGCTATTGCCCACTTACCCAACAACCCAGTCACCCTTCAAAGCACATTAATCGTCATAGCACTGCCTTACCATTTCCCACCATAACCATACCATTATACCCCCATTCCCCTACCACTGTCCTACCATTCAACTACCACTCCTTTTTCATTCCCCTACCATTCATTTACCCCTACTTCTCCACTGTCCTACCATTCATTTACCGCTCTTTTCCATTCCCCTACCATTGCCATACCATTCATTTACCACTCCCTTTCCACTGCCCCACCATTGCTCGCTCCCCCAGTCACCCAGTCGGCCATCAAATCACATTACTCCTCATAACATTATCGGGTAATTGATCTTTTCCAGTGAAGCTACCGTAAATGGGGTGCCCCGGGTAGGCAGCTGGCCCCATCGATTTTTGCCCCATCTTTCTTTCCCTTTAGATTCCGGGGCGGGTGTTTATGAAAAAGCTTGACAAATTCTTATGATAAACTAATGTCTTTTCACCATATCTTGGCCCAGATTTTCATTCTTTAATACCATACTAACCATAACTCTCTCACTCTCTCTCTCTCTCTCTCTGCATACACTATATGTATGTGTGTGTGTGTGTGTGTGTGTGTGTGTGTGTGTGTGTGTGTGTGTGTGTGTGTGTGTGTGTGTGTGTGTGTGTGTGTGTGTGTGTGTGTGTGTGTGTGTGTGTGTGTGTGTGTGTGTGTGTGTGTGTGTGTGTGTGTGTGTGTGTGTGTGTGTGTGTGTGTGTGTGGCAGAATGAGATAATATCAGCTCTACTCCCTTTTCATAGCACTTCTCCTGAACACCTTTTCCTTAGTCATTTGTTTCTAGATATGGCTTTCTGATATCGTTTTGTACGGTATTTAAGCTGAGTATAGTGCTATCTGAATGATCTAAGTAACACAGAAGAGTACGGCAAGGTGTGATAAGCAAAACAAATCACTTAGGAAGAGGTGTTAGGAAGCTTCCTTCACCGAGGAGAATACGGGCACTAGTCTCCGTCGATCCCATGCTGCTACCCTTAAGTTTTTAATCCCATCTCTATGAAAGGTGTTTATTAAGATGAGTAAATAGTCTGTCGGCAGCAAGAAGAAAAAAGAAAAGACATTATGATGGTGAAAGGGTTTATGGAGACCGTTTTAATGTCTTTACTATGGGCCATTTTTCTTAAGCTAAATAAATAACTTAGTGGTAGAAATTAAAAGCGGACGACTTCGTATCTTAGGGAGTAATATTATCTTTTTTTTTGGGGGGGACATTTACATACTATTTTCATTTAATAGATAGTATACAATCTGACATGAGGCAAACAGACGAAAAACGGATAGACAGACCGAGAGGTAGGCAAGGACACATGCAGTTAGACAGATAAACAGACTAAAAGAGAGAAAAAGAAGCTGGCAGAGACACATACAAAGGAACAAACACGCAGAGAGACAGAGAAACGGGTACAGAAACATCCATATAGAAAACGGCCCTATTCTCGTCGGGTAAGGAAGCTCCCTAACGCCTCTTCCTAAGCGATTTACTTTCCTTATAACTCCATTGTATCCTCTTCTGTGTTGTTTAAATCATACTAATATCACAATTCTCTTCGAAAAGAACGCACAGGAATTATATTGACCAGCCATATCCAAAAGTAAATCGCTAAGGAAGAGGTGTTAGCAAACTTCCTTTTTTTTTATGCTAGGAAGAAGGAACCAAAGGCCACGAACCCGCAATAACTGTTCCTTCCAAGAGAAAAGCAAAATACAAGAGAGAGCACGAGACTACGTCCAAAGACAGAGAATCATAGAGACAGACAGACCAGCGTGGAAATAAAGTGTAAAATAAAGTGTTTCTGGTAAAGGAGAAACACATACAAATTGCCCAGGGGTCGCTGGGTACACACACTTTCCCAATAAAGCCTCACTCCACCCTCCCTGTCTTTACCTAACTCCTTCAGTACGATGGTGGGCTTTTTATTTTATTCTTGGTGTCTTCAGGTGATTTTATTCTAGTTTTTTTTTTTTTATGTTTTCAAATCCACGTTGTTATTTTCTGTCTTGGAAATGTTCTCTCTTTTTCATAACATTTGGGTGTATTTCCTTTAAAACTGGAGTTCAACTGGCAGAGTTTTATGTATATGTACTTGTATATGCATGTATGTATCTATTTACCCGTCTGTCGGTCTATCTATCTGTCTGTCTATCAATCTGTCTGTCTATCTATCTTGACTGCCCATGTATCCGTCTATCTATCTGTATCGATCTATCTATTAGCCGAATCATATTTAACTACGGTGTGGAAAGGGTTAAGAAAGGCTACGTTCAACCCCTTCAGTTCTAAGCATCTTTCTTAAGCTTAAAATCTTTTGAAGGCAGCAGGAATAAAATAGACATACACTGTGGGTTCAAAGGGGCAGAATGACATAATATATAAAAATGAGTCATGGGCTGGAAAGGGTTCAGATGCCATCCACCCCCTTCACTTCCTCTGTTTACACTTCCACACTCACCTTCAGCCACGATAGAGAGCGAAGGACACCGCAATTTTTCTTCCGCCTTATTCCTGCTACTTCCAGACGATTTTACTCATCTTAAGACAGACCTCTAGTAGTGAAGGGGTTATTGAAGGCTGCATCTAACCCCTCCAGTCCGAAAAGCCTACCCTAAGCTGAATAAAATCGTCCGGTGATAGCAAGAACAGGCCAATAGGATCATTTGGGTCGAGAGTGCAAGCTGAGTATTTTCTTAGAACGATTAGCCTGACGTAGAATACAGAACGAGATCCGTACTTCCTCAGTTAACTCTCTCTCTCTCTCTCTCTCTTCTGTTGTACGCTGCTTTTCTTTCATCTTCTCTTCACATCTCTTCTCTCCTCTCTTTTCTCTTCTGTTCTCCTCTCTCTCTCTCTCTCTCTCTCTTTCTCTCTCTCGCACGCCATAAATCTTACCCAGGTTTGAACCCAGCCTCGCCTGGGCCCAGGATTTGATGTACGGGCGGCCAAATCTATCTATCTATCTGTCTGTCTATCTATATGTCTGTCTATCCGTCTGCCTATCTCTGTGTATCTAAGTGTTTGTATATCCTTATCTATCTACCTGTCTGTCTATCTATCTATTTACCTATGTCTATCTTTACGTGTATCTGTGTCTGTCTATACATGTCCATCATCGTCTGTATCCCAATATTCATCTATTACCATGTAGTTTTCTATCTATCTATCTACCAAAGCATGAATATATCTATCTTTTTATTCATGTATCTATCTGTGACTGACTACCTTTCCGTCTGCATCTGTCTGTCTGCCCGAACTCTTGTCCATACTGTAATTTATCACGCTGGCTATCTGTTCGTCTGTCTGTCTCTATATATGTATGTGTGTCTATGGATAGGGTGGTGCAGATGAGAGAGAGAGAGATTTATGCACACGGGGGAGGGAAATTCGAATTAGAGATAGTGAGAGAGAGAGAGAGAGAGAGAGAGAGAGAGAGAGAGAGAGAGAGAGAGAGAGAGAGAGAGAGAGAGAGAAACATCAATGAAAGTAATAGGGAAATTAAAGTATGGAAAATTAATTGAGAGAGAGAGAGAGAGATTTATGCACACGGGGGAGGGAAATTCGAATTAGAGATAGTGAGAGAGAGAGAGAGAGAGAGAGAGAGAGAGAGAGAAACATTAATGAAAGTAATAGGGAAATTAAAGTATGGAAAATTAATTGAGAGAGAGAGAGAGAGAGAGAGAGAGAATGACCTCTTTTATCATGATCTTCTGCCCAGTCGATAAAAATACGCTAAGAGCCAATGAAAATATACCAGATCAGAAAATTAATATACCTTTCCAAATCACCAATAATATGCTGTAAAAGTGTGAAAATATGCTGGAAATCCATGAATATAACCGAAAGGCCTTGAAGATATACCAATAGATGAGTATACTGGTTGTTCTTTCACTGCCATACTTTCTACTTCCTTGTTTACCAATCCTACCTCACTCAGATCCTTAGGTAGAAGAGAGAGAGAGAGAGAGAGAGAGAGAGAGAAGGTGGTGATGGCTTGAAAATATGCAAGAGTATAAACGTTTAGCCTCTTCACTCCGGGGATGTATTTTCGTCTCTCTCTCTCTCTCTCTCTCAGACTATTTCATTCAGCGCTGGGCAGATTTTGTTTTCTTTTTTAGTGGAGGGGTAACACGAAGAATGTGCTTTTTCTCTTCATTTTTTTTTTTATTAGATAAAATCGTCTCGTAGCATCAACAATACACTGTCTTGTCCATCTCAGGCCTTGTGTGTTGCGGGGACGGCCTAGTCATGGTAACTACTATCTACTATGCATCATATTCTATCTATCTATCTACTGCCAGACGCCTTAATCCCATACGGGGTGGCCACAAACAAATCGCCTCCACGTCGCCCTGTCCGCCGCCATTTCACTGCCCATATTCTACTTCCCATAAATTAACATCATTCATCGTCTCTTTTCTTCGTTCAGTGAGTGTATGTCTGAGTACTAATTTCAGGAGGCAGCTTATGTGTCTACGCTCCCCACACCTGCAGACTGAGCCGATCCCAGAAGACCTAAGATAAGACAGCGCAATTTATGGACACCCCCTGGGCTATAATAAGACGTCATCGTATTGAATGGGGTAAGAATGCAGGAGGTACGTGAAAATATATGTTGGAATTCCTGGCAAATTTCAGTAGTTCCCCATCTGAGGCGTAAGGGAAGGCATGGCAGGGCTCCCGGGGCGTCAGAGTGGACCCCCGTAGTGCAGGGTCGCCGCCCCCTGAGAGTGGCCACGGGGAGTCACGGGGCGGGGCGGAGAGGGGCATGTCGGGGTCTCACTAACAGTAGTGTGTGTGTGTGTGTGTGTGTGTGTGTGTGTGTGTGTGTGTCTCTCTCTCTCTCTCGTAGTGGGGTGGGGGTGGGGGAGGAACACGGGGCGGGGGGGAGAGCTGGTCTCATTATCCCCTTCAGCCTGAGAACGTATTATTTACCCAGTTCTTGCTGCCTTCAAATGATTTTATTCGCGTTAAGAAAAAACAAGAAGTCTTAAGATACCATGATGAATTTATTGCAGTGCATGTAGAGGGGGGCAGAGGGAGAGGGAGGCCAAGGATGAGATGGAGGGATGGAGCGGAGAGGTATATGAGAGAGGGGGGTGTGAGCTCGGAACAGGGCAGTGAAATGGTGAGGGACAGGAAGACTTGAAGGCGATTTGTTTGTGGCCACCCCTTACGGGATTAAGGCGTCTGGCAATAGAAGAGATAGAATGTTCTCTCTTCTCAGCGGGTGTTGGCAAGTAGTAGTAGTAATTGCAACCCCAAGCTCATCTGAACGTGAACCCAGTGGACTGAAGGCTGAAACTCCTCTTCTGCACTAAACAATCCTCTCTTCGGGGGATAGGACGTATTTATAACCAGGCAGTTCATCCATATGGTTACATCAGTGCCACAACATGAAGGCGTCCCTCTCCAGCACCCAGAGTAAAATAAAAATCGATATTATACTCCTTTTATTCTAACTTGGCCCATATTTTCGACTTTTTGCAATTTATTTCGCGTAGTTCAGGGGAAGGAGAAGGCAACGCTACGGTCCTACATCCTTCTCATAACACCTCTTCGTGACTAGCATCATATTCTAGTGCTAATCTAATTGTTACAACTCAGCATTCACGACGGAGAGATGGCAGTTTTAGGTCAAGTCAGAGAAAGTACAATACAGTGAGCTTGGATGCTGCGTGGCTAACCGGTGGATGTATGTCTATGAGGGAGGGTGGCTAGAGTGGCACAAATGGGCAGTGCTAATGGCTCTCCTTCCCCCTCTCTCTAGGGGGCACTAATTACATTTTTCTTCCGCCACCCGTCTAATTTGGCTGGGTTAAATTATAGGCCCCGTCTGTCTGTGTCTGTGTCTGTCTGCTGCTTATTCGTCTGTCTGTCTGCTTCCTACGCATTCGTCTGTCTGTGTGTCTGTCAGTTTTCTATTCATCAGTATCTCTGTGCTTGTCTAGTTTTTCATTTTTCTTCCGTCTTCTTGTTATTCGCTTCATTTCTCTTCCCCTTTTTTCTTTTTTCATCATCTCCCCGTCAAATCCCCCTTTACTTCTCTCTCTCTCTCTCTCTCTCTCTCTCTCTCTCTCTCTCTCTCTCTCTCTCAACAAAACTAAAACATCCCTCCCAAACACGTTAACCCATGTGTCATTTGTCATGCAATAAAACGCTTAAATCATTCTATCATGCACTTCCACCTCTGCATGTCAAGTTTTGCATCATGATTACATAACCCTTGACGTCCTGTGTCCGGCTTCGTAAATGTGTGTTTGTGAGAGAGAGAGAGAGAGAGAGAGAGAGAGAGAGAGAGAGAGAGAGAGTCGTGCGTACCTGAACAATTCCAAAGATGGGAGAAAGGATTAGGTAGGGCGTGGGAGGGAGGGGAGGATATGCACTACGTCATGTTCCTGTCAGAGGCAAGACTAAATTAAATTCTCTGAGATGACCTAAGTGATTATGCCAATGTACAGTTGTGGTCAAGAATATCGCTCCAATAAGACGTAAAATTATGAAACTCTTACACACTATTCTGAAAAAGTGTGCAGAGTTCCAAAGATGGCCTCACCAGTTTTCAGAAGCTAAAGTTTACCCTACTGTTATTTATCGTATGGAAGTGGACTGATATTAACGTCCTCAACAGTACTTAACCAGACAATATTCCAGCTTTAAGGGTATTCGTATATTATTTCCTCCACCTGACCTTATTTACCTGTTCCTATGTTTACCTATGGAGGTGTGTCTGCGGCGAGCTAAAATGGTCCCCCAGCTTAAATAATACGGGATTTCAGGAACAAACGATCTGGTGTCATATTTACTCTCTTCCTACAGCCTCTATATCGTTTAATGCAGTTGTGAAGTCAGTGCATTTGTATAGAGTTAACGCATCTTCATAGGTTACACGTAATCGCAGGGTAAAAAAAAACATTTCAACTATTCAACACATTAATATCTTTTCCTTTTATTTCTCGCTACCTAAAGTCGACTATATTGGGGTATTATATTGTTTATATATTTATGTCTGAGCAAATATTTCCCCATCTTTATAAATTATCACGAGAGCAGTAAAGATTCATGTATTCTATTTAGTTCGTATATCCTGCACGCGATTTTAATTACCTGTTTTACTTTCAGATTAACTTAGATCAGAGTTTTGTTCTTCTGAGGCTCGATAGTAAAATGAAACAATACTACGGCAACAATATTTCCATAGCACTTCTTCATTACAGGGATTATATTATTTTCCCGTAGTTCTGTAGCGGAATAAAACTGCACTACTCCTCTACAGACTTTCCATTGCACTTCTTCAAGACCACCATTATCTTAAAGTCCAGATCTATTGCTACAACTGAGGGTATTCGACAGAGTGCGATAGGTGGCAGTTACAGATCAAGTTAAAGTGAAAAGAGTAAATTATATCTATGTGAGGTTAAATCATTTCCTCAGTCTAACAAATTACCACGGGACCAAAACAATACCAAAATCTACATACTCTTCACAGCACTTCCTCATGACTAGCATCATTAAGAGAGAAGGCAGTTTTGGGCCAAGTTAAAGCGAAAAGAATACAGCATGTTAAAATACTACCGGGCCTCTACATACTCCCCACAGCACTTCTTCATGACTAGCATCATTAAGAGAGAAGGCAGTTTTAGGCCAAGTTAAAGCGAAAAGAGTACAGCATGTCAAAATACTACCTGGCCTCTGCATACTCTCCACAGCACTTCTTCATGACTAGCATCATTAAGAGAGAAGGCAGTTTTAGGCCAAGTTAAAGCGAAAAGAGTACAGCACGTCAAAATACTACCTGGCCTCTGCATACTCTCCACAGCACTTCTTCATGACTAGCATCATTAAGAAAGAAGGCAGTTTTAGGCCATGATAAAGTAGAAAAAGTGTAGCATGTTTATATCAATGAGAGGTCCAAAAATTTCCCAGCTTAATAAATTACAGCGAGGCCAAAAAAGCTGTCAACCATTAACGGTGTGTATAAAATATTTCTGCTCGACTGTCACTCATCATTTAGCAGCAGTAAGTGGTGACAATAATTCCATAAACTCAAATTTGCATCTGTGGCTGCAATAAAATCATGAATAAAAATCCTTGACTGGTGCAGCAATTATTTCGGAAGCAATTTGCATTATTCGGAGTGGTGACTGAGGCTGGTGAGAGAGAGAGAGAGAGAGAGAGAGAGAGAGAGACTACAGTATTATTTTCGACAGAAGATAAAATATATTACAAACTCTGTTCTTTTGTATAACTCTCTTAATCAATAACTTATCTCTCTCTCTCTCTCTCTCTCTCTCTCTCTCTCTCTCGTGTGTGTCCGTCTGTCTCTCCTTCATATCTGTCTGTCTGTTTCTCTGCTTGTCTGTCTCATGTCCGTCTTTCTGTCAGTCTGTCTGTCTCATTTACCTACACCCACCCTCACCACTACAAAAATTATCCTGCAGACTGACTCCACAATAATCTTTTTCATTCACTAAAATCGTTGTTATACATCCTCGAACTCGCCACATGACGTCAGGAGTTATTCACTGACGTCGCTAAGTTGTCAGGCAGAGTTAGAAGTGAATGATATAACGATTTCAGCGTTTTTACTGAATGACAAATGGCGCTTGGGTTAACGTGGTTGGTGGGGAAGGTTTATTTTTGGTGGTGGTGTGTGTGTGTGTGTGTGTGTGTGTGTGTGTGTGTGTGTGTGTGTGTGTGTGTGTGTGTGTGTGTGTGTGTGTGTGTGTGTGTGTGTGTGTGTGTGTGTGTGAGAGAGAGAGAGAGAGAGAGAGTTATATCATCTTCATCATTATCACCATCATTCATCATCATCATTTCACTTCTTTTCACCTGCTTCACCTCAGTTTAATTTTCTCACCATTACCATCGTCACCACCATCACCAACACCACTACCGCCATCACCAACTGTCCTCCTGTACAGTTTGCTTCACCACCGTCATTTTCACTCCTGTTCTCCTACATCATCATCATCATCACCATCGTCATCAAACCTACCCACCACTGTCACTTCCACCTTTTTTTCACCATTACCATCCATCTCTTCCTCCTCGTCCTTCTCCTCCTCCTCCTCCTCCTCCTCCTCCTCCCCCCCCTCTTCCTTCTCCTCCTCCTCCCCCTATTCCTCCTCCTCCTTATTATCATCATCATCAACCCCTGTGGACAATCTGACTTCCACTGTCACTTTCACTCCCTTCTGACCAGCTCTCTCTCTCAGTTTAGTCCACTCAATCGTGTTACATTAAGCTGTTACATCCCCGCCAACGAAATGTGCTTAACTTATTCCATTACAAGCCCTCCCTCTGTACTCTACTCTGCTGTATTATGCTGTATTCTCCTGAGTAGTACAGGCTGACGGGAAGAAAGTGAGATTAAATAATGTGTTTTTGTTACTACTGTTAGTGGGAAATACATTAGTGAGGAATGGTGTTATGATGGTGATGATGGTGATGAGGAGGAGGAGGATTATGATGATGATGATGATGATGATGATGATGATGATGATGATGATGATGATGGGGAGACATAAGGACAATGGACGAAAGACAGGATATTGTTTGTGTGTTTGTGACTGTGACTCTTACGGTTCTTTGTGTAGTGTTTGTCTGGCTTTTGTGTTTGTGGTCCAACTGGTGGTACTACGCATGTGGTTCGCCCGGTACAGTGTCTGGTTCAACCGGTACAATATTCGCTGTTCTCTTTTTCTCAGTCTAGCGGTTCAGTGTGTATGTGGTTCGACTGACGTTGTGTCTTTATACCGGTTCAATAAGTATGGTTTTATTGGTTTCTGCGCTTTTTTTTTTTTGCGATTTTTTTTATTCATTTGTTTTTCCTTCCTCTGTTCTGTTATTACAAAAAAAAATCATCCGGTTCCACAACTGCGGTTCTTCTGTTTTCTCGTACCTTTTCACCTTTTCAGTAAGTGTGGTTCGACTGTACTCTCTTCGTTTTAAGTAGCTTGTAAAATAGACAATTCTCCATCTTGAATGTCGAACAGAAGCAAGAGAATAACTCTAGAATACGGCGCTAGTCACGAAGAAGTGCTATGGAAGAGATGTAAAATCGTAGTATTATTCAGCCACCGAGCTACGAGAAACATGTTACAAAAAAAAAAAAAAAAAAAAAAAAAAAAAAAATTCTCCGCATAAGTAAAAGGAATAAACTATAATTCCGTGCGTAATATGTGGAATGACTGGTTGTGTGTGTATGTGTGGTATGACTGTTTCTATGTGTACGCTCTGACGATCCATGTGCGTATTTCATCTGGTTATATGTGAGTTTTTCTGTGTACGTTCCAGCGGTTCAACGTGTGTGGTTCTAAGTGGTGGTTCTGTGGGAGGGTCGTGAATCAGTGAAGGTGGTGTTCTCTGCAGGGGTTCACATTGGTTCTGGCTCAATGTGATGGGGTGAGGAGCAGGTTCTCTTCTCTCTCTCTCTCTCTCTCTCTCTCTCTCTCTCTCTCACACACACACACACACACACACACACACACACACACACACATACACACACACACACACACACCACAACACAACACCCCCTCTCCCCTCCACACACACACACACACACACACACACACACACACACACACACACACCACAGAATACCCTCTCTCCCCTCCACACAACACAACACAACACAACACAACACCACAAACACCCCACAACACAACACCCCCACCCCACACACACACACACACACCTCCTCACCTACTTTCACCCCGCTCCCCATCCCCCACACAAATAACAGACACCCCCCCCATCTTTTTCCCACCCTCCCCACCTCATACCCAGGTAAAAGCACCATCCCATAAGGTATCATTTCTTTCAACTTAGTACCTTTAGTGTGGCGTTCTTATCAGGTACCGCCATCCATTCCGTCACACAAGCACCCTCCCAGCAGTACAAATAGGGACCTGGATGTAACAGCGAGCGTGCGGGTACGTGTTGGAAGGGACGTAAGTTATACCATTTTGTCATGGTTGGTTGGTTTCGGTAATTTCATAAAGGTAACGACAGAATATTTTGGTTCACCTGCGAGAATTCCTGGCAGTCAAAATCGAGATCGTCATCATCATCATCATCATCCAGACGTTTCTCACCTCAGAAAGGAAATTAAAAACGAATCTCAAAGAGCCCTTTCCTGTTACTGCGACGCCTAGGAATTTTCTTTAGGCTAACACCAAACGATATTATACAGCAGAGGTAATTCTAACGGTGTGTTAAGAGTATCAATAATTACCTCAAGCTATTTCACAACGCATAAATGTGACCTTCAGCGCGTCTATTTCAAAATGTATTGATCATCCCCGGCCTCGAGTCCCAGACAGTATTTAATAAATCTTTAAAAAGAGGTGTGGTTGCGTGCCTAGCCTGGGCATACGTAGAATCACGCAAGGCCTTGGAATCACGTATAACTAATTTCACGGCGTATATTCGAGTCTCACAATAATCGTGTTTGTATCAAGAATCTAACATTTTCCTACTTGAGAGTATAATTATTATAGCCTTATTAGACCGGGCGTAGGGCTGTAGGCCATATCAATAAACCTGAGATCGCACAAGGAAGGTGAATTCCAAACCTTTGTCATCATTACTGAAACATTATGAACATTGCACGAAATCGAATTTTTCTATCCCGTTGCTATTTACCTCCGCCAAAGAAGATGGACTGAGGTTATGTATGTCTGTTCGTTTGTGTACAAGATATAAAAAGTTGTTATCGGATTTCAGTGGAATCTGGTGGAGAGTGGGTGAAGGAAAGGTTGGTAAGATTTTGTGGTAGATCCGGATCGAGATGGAGGTATACATAATATATTTTATTGGCGTTGGCCCAGTAATGTGCTTTCTGAAGCTGTGTAACAGGGCAGACTAAGACAGTTGTATTAACTGACTAAGAGACCGTAAAAGTATTCATCTGTAGGAAAGAGGACTGGAGCAGTAAATCATAAGTTTTACTGGCGCTGGTAGCGGTATGCGCTCTTGAAGTGCTTTTTACTTCCATTATGTAAAGAGCTGTTCAATCATTTACTGTTCTCACAAATGTTCTTAAATTGAGCGTTGTAAACAGGGGGCTTGCTTGCACCTTTGTATACTTAATTCTAAACTGAGTCCTTTTATGCAGCTCAGACTTCTCTGCGTTGCGTCAACCTAAGCTCACAACCTTCAGTTGCGAACCTAATACCCACGTATACAGGTATAACAAACACTGCTGTCATTATTTGTTCAGGTATAACAAAAGCCTCTCTATCATTCTTTGCTTTGAGATAATCGTCTGGAGCAGGCAAGAATAAAATTAAAGTGACTATCGTACAAAAGGGAATCATAAAACTCGTTTCTAGCCCTATTCAACACGACAACACTCTCCTAAACTGAATATAAGTCTTCTGAGAGCATAGGTTCCCCGCGCCCGAATTTGTACCTTAACACGTGACATAAAACTTCTGACTGACCTGCGCTGAAATCAAGTAACTTCTTCCTTGACGCATGATTTGTGGTAATTTTATTTATGGTAATTCAAACTGAATGTTATTTATGGGATATTTCGCTACTGCTGACTTTGCACAAGGGCATTATTCGCCCCTGTGTGGAATATTTCTCACATAATCATAGGAAGGATCTCGCCACACAGATCTGAACAGAGTGGCGGCAAGTGTTTTCAGGTCAACAACTCCTCTTCCCTTACTAACTTTCTTTAATCTCTCTCTCTCTCTCTCTCTCCGCTGAAGTGTTGCATCTCTTTCCCTCTACTACAGATCTTTCCATAATCAATACTTTTCTGAACAGCACCCTTCCACCTACGCATTTTCACCCAATTTCAGATCCGCTCTCTAATACAAGAGTTAACCAACATTCTCAGTCCTTATTTTTTTTGCATTCATGTGGTCAGCTCTTGAATTTTCTTCCTTAGCCCGTACTTCCCTCTACCTATGAGCTCCTGTCTATTAAATGCTGGGTACCCAAGCTTCTCCAAATGAATGAATATTGATTTTGGCTCTGTTGTGTTCAATTTATTCCTGTGATGAGCGACGCTTTTTCAGTCTATCAGGCGTTGGTTCTCTTATATTACTACCTCCACCACCACCACTGCCATCACCACCACTACTACTTCTATTACTACTACTACTATGACTACCATTCCATCTACTACTCTAACTACTACTACTACTACTAACAATAATAAAAGAAATATACATACATAAACACACACAGCAATGGCCTCCGTCACGCTAGTTATATCTTCCGCTTTGCTAATAATGTGGGCTTGGTTAGCGGTGTGTTTGTTTTGTTGTGCGACGTCGGGTCCATTTAGGTTCATTGATCCCTACTGCTTGACACAATTAGACGGTATGTGGGGCAGTCATTATAAGAGAGAAAGCTATAATTGCATGTCTAGCTATATCTGCGCCTATAACATGCATCGGTATTTCAAAAACTCACAACAAGTATACGGTCATGTGGTGCTGCAGTTATAGGAGAGAAAGCTATAATTCCAGGTCTAGCTATATCCGCGTCTATAACATGCATCCGTATTTCAAAAACTCACTACAATTATACGGTCATGTGGTGTTGCAGTTATCGGAGTGAAAGCTATAATTGCATGTCTAGTTATATCCACACATATTACATGCATCTGTACCTATCATTCTCTATAATCCTGGCCTAGATGAAGACTATTTGATACTGGTGATGTGGAAGGCTGTCTCTGTCCTCTAGTCGACGTGGATGAGATTATTCATGAAAGTAAACAGTGATCAGAGTAATGGTACACTGAAAGGGGAAGGGAAGGAGAGGGAATGGGACGGGGGAAGGGAGGGAAAGGAATGGGGAGGGGGGAAGGGAGAGGGAATAGGAAGGGAGTGATGGGGAGAGGATAATGGGAAAGGAAGAAGAGAGGTAATAATGAAGGAGGGGGGATGAAGGGAGGGAGGGACGAAAGGGGAGGGAGGGACGAAAGCGGAGAGAGGGCAAGGGCGAGAAAAGAGGTTGAGAATGTGGAAGGGGTGAAAGTGATGGGAGGAAAAGAGAGATGTTGTGGATGAGAGAGAGAGAGAGAGAGAGAGAGAGAGAGAGAGAGAGAGAGAGAGAGAGAGAGAGAGAGAGAGAATTTTCTTCCATTATCTTCTTTTCTCTCCTTTCGTCATCCTCTTCTACGCTCCTCCCCTTCCCTTCTCTCCTCCCCTCTATTTCGATTGGTTTCCCGTCCCCTTCTTTCCTCCCCTCTTCCCCTCTTCTCATTATATTTTCCATAATTTCCTCCACTTCTGCTCTTAAGCTAATTTGTCCGTCCCTTCTTTCCTTCCTCTTTTTATTTATTTTTTTCTCCTGGCTGATTGGTGGGTAGGGGGATGGTTTGCTCTCTCTCTCTCTCTCTCTCTCTCTCTCTCTCTCTCACTGACTTCCTCCCGTTTCAGTATTCCCCTCACTTCCTAATTTTCTCTCCCTCTCTCCTCTGTCCCCCTTCCTCCCTCCTTTTTCTCCCTCTCTTGTCTCTCCACTCCACGGGGGATCCATTCAGGAGGAGGGGAGGGCGTAGAGAGAAGGGTAAGGGAGAGAGGGGTAAGGGGGAGAGGGGTAAGGGGGAGAGGGGGGAGGGGGGAGGGGAAGGGGCGGGATCGATTTGACAAATGTTGATAACTTTCTGTCGTAGGGGGTGGTCGGGGAGTGGGAGGGAGAGAAGAGAGGAGGAGGGGGGAGAGACAAGGGACGGAAGGGAGGGGGTGAGAGAAAGGGAGAGGAAGGGGAGAGAGAAGGGAAGAGGAGGAGAGTGGAAGGGAGAGGGGAATGGAAAAAGTTGAGAAAAGGGGAGGGGAAGAAAGGTAAAAGTGAATGGAGGATGATGAAGGGGAGAGGGGAGAGGCAGGGAAAAAGGAGGGGGGAAAAAAGGGGGGAGGGGAGGAGGAGGAGGAGGGAATAGAGGGGCACGAGGGAGGAGAAGGAAAAGGAGAGGAGGGGGGAGGAGGATGTAAAAAATGAAGGCCTTCCTTAGTGAAATAAACATCGTCCAGGGAAAGCAAGAAGAAAAAATAAAGGCCGTGAGTGTAGGGAAGAGACAAATACACACACACACACATACACATACACACATTCTCTCTCTCTCTCTCTCTCCTATTTTCAGCAATTTCTTCCTCTTATTTGTAATTTTTGTCCAGCAATTTATCACATCTGTCTTTAAATATTTTTATGATTATCTAAATTAAGTTTGTATCTCACCTGCAGTTTTCTTTATTAACATTTTTCGCAGTTGTACTTTATTCATTTTTTTTTTTTAGATTTACAGATTTTTCTAAACAAAAACAAAAACAAAATTACTGTCACCAATTTTCCTTCCACTTTTACTTGTCACTACATAGTTTTTTTTTTTTTTCAACTGCACTATAGGGAAATTTTTAATATTTTATAATTTTCTCTTATATTCAGCAGTTTCTTCCTCTTGATTAGCACTTTTTTGTCTTTTTTTCCACATTTTTTATTTTCAGCAATTTCTTCCTTTAATAAATTTTTCTCAGTCACACAGTTTCTTCCATTTTACTGGCAATTTTCTCTTATTTCCAGCAATTTTTTCCTGTCATTCGTAATTTTCTTTTAATTTCAGATATTTCTTCCTCATACTAGCTTTTTTTTTCCACAATTCGTTCCTCTTATTAACAGTTTTTATAATTTTCAGTAATTTTAAACTTATTAGCAATTTCTTCTCTTATTTTTAGCAATTTCTTCTTATAAACAATTCTTTCTCCTAATTTCACCAATTCCCTCCTCTGGTTAGCAAATTTTTCTCTTATTTTAGGCAATTTCTTCCTATTATTAGCGATTTTTTGTCCATCATTTTATCCCGTCTTCAATAATCTCCTCGTTTGTCTTGTCTCTCATTATCCTTAGGTCATTATGGCGACACGTGCCCCCTCCCCCCCCGTGTGTGTGTGTGTGTGTGTGTGTGTGTGTGTGTGTGTGTGTGTGTGTGTGCAATCTTAGCTTTCTCAAACTTACCGCCACTTTTATTGCTTTTAACCCTCATACTTAGTCTCTCTCTCTCTCTCTCTCTCTCTCTCCCCACCAATTAAACCCACCCACCAAATACCCCTCCACCCCCCCCCCTCAACACACAAGAAGTCCACTCTCAAAGTAGCCGATTAGAATCATTAAAATCGACCCGTATTAAAAAAAAAATATTGATGTTTTGTTACCTAGTGAAGAGATGAAAGTTTTCCTGACACTGGTTGTAGGTTCGATGTATTTTTTTAATTTTTTTATCATCATTATAATCCTCATCATCATTTCCTTCTTCATTCTCCATTTTCCATGCTCCTGCTGCCCCTTCATCATCATCATCCACCTCCTCCTCCTCCCCTTCCTCCTCCTCACCCTCATCATCATCATCATCATCACCACCATCATCATTATCGTCGCTTTTCTCTTCATCTAAGTTTTCTACCATTTTCTTTTTCCTTCCACCCACCTATCATCCACCCTCCATAAAATACTCCCCTACCTCCCCCTCCACATCGTCCTCGGTCTTCCTCTCCTCCACCACCCTCCACAGCCTGTCCTAATACCCTAATCAATACCCGTTACAAATGCTATTGCTATTAACGTCTGAATTTATGGATTTAGGATATAGGCTTAGTAATGGGTTTCTCTATCTAACTCGCTCACTTTCTCTCTCTCTCTCTCTCTCTCTCTCTCTTTCTTTCTCTCTCTCTCTCTCTCTCTCTCTCTCACATCCTTTTTCCGCTCTCCCCCTCCACCTCTACCCTCCCTCGACTTCCCCTTCCCTAAGTGCTCTATCTCTAGATCCATTCACCTCGAACCCTTTCCCTCAATCTACCCCTCTCATCAACTTCCGCTCTCTCTCTCTCTCTCTCTCTCTCTCTCTCTCTCTCTCTCCATCTTCTGTCAGTGTATCCCTGAAACCAATGCTGATGTTTTTCAAGAGGTTACTGGAGTTCAAATCAGATAAATAAACAAGAAGAAAACGCAAACACACACACACACACACACACACACACACACACACACACACACACACACATATACAAAACCCGAAGCACAGACAACACAAACACACAAAACAATATAAATCCACGGTGTCTACTGCTTGTGTAACTGATGTGAAAGTTTTAAGACTACAAGAGCAACAACACTTTCAGCAACAAAAATAACAACAGCCCCTAAAACACCACCAGAAGAAATGTATCAAGGAAAAGAATACAGCACCCAGAGAGCGCATACCTCCAACAAAAACATTTAATTAACTCTTCCTTGGACCATGACCCCAATGACCATAAAAAAAAATAATTGAAATCTGTCAATACCTCTTTCAGATATCATGTGGAGAAACAAACAAAAAGACAAACGAGGGTGAATACATAGCCTCCCCCAGTGCCGTTGGCGGGGGTAAAAACATCAGCCAAAATAAGCAAGTCTCACATGTAATTACGACAACAGCTTAAACAAAAACAAGTCATTATCAGTGATTGGGACAACAACAACAGCAGCAGCAACAATAACAATGAGAACAAACACCATCACGAACAGAACAAGCAAACAACAACAACAGCAACAACAACAACAACAACACCTTATCATACCCAACGCGGTGGAAAAATAAGAATAAATAAAAATTCAATTGGGTAAAAAAAAAAAAAAAAAAAGCTGCTACCGTAGGCTATAACCTTTAGCGATGTCATGTAACCTGATTCTCTCTCTCTCTCTCTCTCTCTCTCTCTCTCTCTCTCTCTCCTATGCGTTTCCTTTTTTTTCTTGTCATTCCTCATTTACTTTTTTCTCTCACTCCCTGTCACTCTTTCTTCTTCTCCTCTTCTTTTCCTCTCCCCTCTTTCACTTCCTCCTCCTCCTCCTCATTTTCTCCCCCTCTCCTCTTCCCCCCCCCCTCTTATCTTACTCTCCCTTTTCTTATTTTTTTCTTATTTTCTCTCTCTATTTCCCTCCACCCGTCTCCTATTTCCTCTTTTCCTTCCTCCTCCTCCCTTTTCCCACCTCCCCTTTCCTTCTCTCCCCCCCTCATATCTTACTTTCCCTTATATCTTTCTTCTTTCCTCTTTCTCCTTCCCTCCATCCCTCTCCTATTTCCTTCCTTCTTATCTTCCTTCCTCTTCTTCTTCTTCTTTCTTTTTTCTTTACTTCCCTTCTCTTCCCTCCACCCCTCTCCTCTTTTTTCCCTTTCATCTCTACTCTTCTCTTTCCTCTCCTTTCCCCTTTCATCTCTCCCAGTCTCTTCCTTTTGCTCTCTCCTCTCTCTTCTCGATTTATCGCCACCATGTCTCCTTTCCCTTACTCTCCATCTCCTCTCTCCTTCAATATTAATAAAAAATGCACGGTGCTAAACATTGGCACCAAAAACGCAAGGGTCGGTTATAACATGAATTACGTTTAACTTGACAGTGGAAAGCATGAAAAAAGTAAAAACAAGGAATTATAACAACAGGTGATATAAACCAAGCCAACAGTGTAAGGAGGCTGTTTAAAAAGCCACTAAACTGACTGGATTCATAGGTTGAGCATTCGAAAATAAATCGGAATATATCGTCCTAATCCTGTGTAATTCCTTAGTACGGCCGCACTTGGCGTACTGCGTCCGGTTCTGGTCACCTTAGTACAAAAAAGATATAGAGAAACTTGAGAAGCACAGCGAAGGGTGAAAGAAATGACACCAGAATTGTGAAATAAGCCATAAGCGGAACAATTAGAAGAGTTGAAAAATTTACCTTAACAAAGCGCTGACTACAAGGGTATTTAATTAAAGTATACAAAATTTTCAAAGGAACTGACAATATGGTTGTCGAAAAGTACTTCACAGGAGATCAGTTAAATTATACTTGAAACAAGAAGCAGTGCCAAGTCACAGCAAACCCGTCCCCGGCAAATCATTTTAGTGCTGACGTATAAACACAAAATGATATTTAGTCAGAGATGTCACATATCAAATTTGGAGTAAATCGAGTGAAAACTGACGATATTATGCTCATTTGAATTTTTAGGCCCGACCCACCTGACACTGACCCTCCCATCGTTAACTGAAGGGTGATCCCCCTGATGTAATGCGGCATGTTAGAGGATGCAGATTTGACAGATACACCTTTAAGTTTTGGTTTCATGTCGATAAGACGTATTTGAAAGGAGTTATGGCAAAAATAAATGATTTTTAAATATTTTGGGGGGAGCCTACAGCTTGGGCCCAAATTTAGCCAAAAATTTTATCAGGTGATCAGAAGGTCATCCCTGCAATTTTAGTCAAAATCGCACCAGTACTTTTCGCATAAAGTTGCTAACGGACAGACAGACAGAAACACAAACAGACAAACCGAGTGAAAACAATACCCGTCCCCGAGCCCTCCGGGGCGGGAACGGGTAACAATGGACATAAAATTGTTAGCAAGTGTTTCTATTCACTCGAAGCAAAGCACTTCTTCAGCAGAGTTGTAGATATGTGGAATAAGTTGCCTCCTTATGTGGTTAACTGTGATACTAACACGTAAAAATCGCCTGGATAGGTATTTTTCTTCTAATCCCCAGCTATGCATGTTCACTTCTGAATAATACATCCATGAATAGTCTTGACCTTCAAAACATGAGGCCGTACAGGTAACCACAGACCAATAATAACTTGTTCCTTAAGCTGACGAGATGTGTTTCCTTTGCAGTTTATATAGTATGAACTATAAGTTCCTTTCCTCTTTTCCTATGAAATTTACATGACAGCTTTTCTATGATGCATGGTGTTCCTTCTCACTGCTTCCTGCCGGCTTCGGCTGGAGAGTTTGGTGGGTGGGGGGAGCCTTCCTGTGGTCCAATCCTTGTCTTTGACAGAATAGTTACGTTAGTTGTAATCTATCCTGCAACGAACGAAAAGCCGAATAGGTCTGTTGCTGTTTTCTTTCCTTTGCACATTTTGTACTCTCCCTTACTTCCCTCTCTCTTTCTCTTCCTTACTGCCCTCTCTCTTTCTGTCTCCCCCGTTCATTAACCTCTTTCTTTTATCCCATCCTTCGCTCTCCCAGTTTCTCCCCATCTCCCCATACTCCATTCATTCCTTTATCCCTTTACTCTTCGTTCCCTATCGCATTTTTCCACTTCATTTTCCTTCCCTCTCCTCAAACCCTGTCTTCCCATCATCTTTTCCCTCCCTTTCGCCACTGTTCCCTTTCCCCTCCTCCCCCCTTCTCACCTTTCCATAATCCATTCATTCCCCTCCCCTCCCCCTCACCCTCTCCTTCCCCTCCAGTCCCCTCCCCTCCTCACCTCCCTCACCCTTTCCTTCCCGTACCCTCCCCTCCTCCATTCCATAATCCCTCCTCTTCTCCATCTCTTACCCGCCCTCTCACCTCGCCAATCCCCCTTCCTTACCTTCACCTCTTCATTATTCCCCCTGGCCCCCAACATCCATATACTCACCCTCTCTCTCTCTCTCTCTCTCTCTCTCTCTCTCTCTCTCTCTCTCTCTCTCATCACCCATACCTCATCAACTGCTCCCCTGTAATTACGAACCAGATTGCATAACCACCAATTAAACACAATCACTGTCCCATCTCCGTCATTAACCCCTTTACAGAATAACATGGTGCTGGAGAGAGACGCCTTCATGTGGTGGCACTGATATAACCACGCGGCTCCACTGCCTGGTAATACAAACGTCCCTCACCTCCCCTTCCCAATCAGAGGATGGTGAACTGCAACAAGAGGACAACTTCAGCCTGCAGTCTACGAGGTTAACATTTCAGATGAACCTGGGACTTCAGCTACTACTACTACTACTACTACTACTACTACTACTATTACTCCTCCTCCTCCTACTACTACTACTACTACTACTATTACTCCTCCTCCTCCTACTACTACTACTACTATTATTACTACTACTACATACAAGAGAATTTTCTGATCTGCAAAAAATCGTCCGGATATTGGAGGATAAAGCTATATTCTGTTCACTTTAATTTGGTCTCTATCTAGAATGCTAAGCTGTACCAAAATATAACTGCAACTGATCTGCGACAAAAAATTAATAGTAAATTATGGCACTATACTCTTTTTACTTTAACTTGGCCAAGATTATCATCCTTTTACAGCTTACTTCACGTCGCTCAGTGGCAGCAGAAAAAGTCAGTACTACGGCTCTACATCCTTTCCATAGCAATTCCTTGTGACCAGCATCGTATTTTAGTGTTAAATCTACTGCTACAACTCGGCATTCAGGGAGAAGATATGACAATTTTAGGCCAAGTTAGAGTAAAAAATAAATATATAGTCACAAAGGAGAGCTCTAGAAATGATGCAGAGACGTAGCTTTGTCTTACTGTCACTCACCGACGTAAAATAAGCAACAAAAGGACAAAATCTCAGCCAAGTCACAAGGGACGAATTACAGAGTGACTCAAGAGACAGGAATCAATCGCCGTCTTATTATCATTATTATTATTATTATTTTTTTTAGTGCCCTTGACGTTTGATTTATACTTTCATAATATTCGAACACAGCCTACATAAGGCCAAGAGTTACCAACCTGAGAGAGAGAGAGAGAGAGAGAGAGAGAGAGAGAGAGAGAGAGAGAGAGAGAGACCCCACTAAAAACATGATCTATCTTTTGCGCAGGCGGTAAAATGACCCGGACTGACCTTTCCTGTGATGAACACAATCGTCTGGAAGTAGCAGGTGTAAAATACCAAGACGTCCTCACCTCTTCTCATCATCTCCCCTCCTCTCTCTCTCTCTCCCCTCACTAATTCTGACAGTTTTCTCCCCCTCTTTACCTCCTTCTTCCCCCCCTCTCTCTCTCTCTTTCTCTCTCTCTATCACCCGTACACCCTCAGTAATTATAAACCAGGATTCACGTACACCAATTAAATGCAACCACTACTGCCTATCTGCTTTGCTTAAACCCTACCCCTCTTCCCCTCCCACCCCGTCTACCCCTCTCCCTCCCCTGTTCCCCTCATCTACGCCTCTCCCCCTTCCCCTCTCCGTTTCCACCCCCCTCTTCTACTTCTCCCACCTTCCTCTTCCTCGTTTCTCTCTACCCCTGCTCCTTCCTTTATCTCTTCCACTTCCTCTACCCCTCCTACCAACCCCCTCTAAAACTTCCACCTTCTCTCTACTCCCACCCACTCTTAGCCCTACCACCCACTCTCTTATGCTCCCACTCACTCCCACCCCTCCTTTCACCTACATTACCTCTCCCACCACATTCTCTATCCCCCCCCCCCTTACCCTCCCATTCCTCCCTCGCTATGCAGTTAATTGGAAAGTTTTGTTCCGGATCGTATTTTACTACCATTGCCCTAACTACCACTCAAAACCAGAACACGAAAACTTAAATACTTCGGTGGCATTTAAGCTTTTCCAAATTGTCATCAGCACAAAAAAAATATATATATGGACATCATTCAGTCACTGTTTCCAGAATTATTAAAATTAGTGTCATCGCTCCCTTTTCGAACTGGAGTTGTTAAATACAGTCTTCATTAGCCCCTTCACTAGAGGAAATATCACGTAAACTGAATAGAATCGTCTGTCGTTGTTGTTGCTGTTCTTGCTGTTGATGTAGTCCCAGGCTCCTCTGAACGTGACCCCAGTGGACTGCAGGGAAGCGGCCACCTCAATCGCTCCCTCCCAGATGCCTTTGTTGAGCTATGTTGAACGATTATCTGTTTTGTGATAGTGTGGTGCATGTGGTGGGTATGTGTACTGTGGTGCGGGTGTCTCAAACTCCAGCAGTAAAAAAAAAAAAATGCAAATGAAATAAAAATAAAAAGCAAAGAGATATGCAATAAATAACAAAGCCAAAATATAAAAAGTAAAGAGATGCAATAAATAAAATAACAAAGCTAATAATTAGAAGTGCAAAAAATAAAATAACAAAGCAAAAAATAAAAAGGTAAAGAAATATCCAATAGCAAAAAAGAAAAAAAAAGCAGAGGCATGCAATGAATAACAAAGGAAAAATAAAGAGATAAACAATAAACAAAATAAAGCAAAACCAAAAAGTAAAGACGTGCAACAGATAAAACAACAAAGCAAAAAAAAAAAAAAAGGCAGAGACATGAAATAGATAAAATAACAAAGCAAAAAGAATAAAAAGTAAAGAGACATACAATAAATAACAAAAGAAAAAAGAAAAGATAAAGAGACATACAATAAATAAAATAACAAAGCCAAAAAATTAAACGTAAAGAGATGCAATAAATAAAATAACAAAGCAAAAATATAAAAAGCAAAAAGCTGCAATAAAGAAAATAAAGCAAAAAAATAAAAGCAAAGACGTGCAACAGATAAAATAACAAAGCAAAAATTATAAAAAGAAACATGCAATAAATAAAACACCAAAGCAAAAAGAAAAAGTAAAAAGACATGCAATAAATAAAACAACAAAGCAAAAAATAAAAAGGAGAGACATGCAATAAATAAAATAAAACCAAAAAATAAAAACAGTAAAGTTGGCGCACATCAATAAATATTAAATCAATCAATCAATAAATTAAAAAATAAGCAAAAAATGAAAGAAACAAGAATGAAAAACAAAAAAATAAAGAAAACGAAAAAATAAATGAATAAATAGTAAGGTAGGGGCACTTTTAGACTTCTCAAAAAAAATAAAATAAATAAATATATATACGGTATAACGAGAATGTCCTGAATTTACGGGTGAAAATTATTGCCATGGCCGCCCCACCCCCATCCCCTCCTCCTTAAAAAACGTGCAAAAATACTTTGAGTCATGTTATGTTTTTCAAAATGGCATCTGGCTTAGTTTATATGCATGTATCTGTCTGTCTGTCTGTCTGTCTACCTGCTCGTCTGTGCCTATATCTATTTATCTAAGTATCTATCTATCTATGTCTGTCTATCTACCTGCTTTTCTGTGCCTATATTTGTTTATCTATCTACGTATCTATCTATCTCTGTCTGTCTGTCTATCTACCTGCTTATCTGTGCCAATATTTGTCTATTTATCTACGTATCTATCTATCTATGTCTGTCTACTTACCTGCTTATATGTGCCAATATTTGTCTATCTATCTACGTATCTATCTATCTGTCTGTCTATCTACCTGCTTAACTGTGCCTATATTTATTTATCTCTGTCTACGTATCTATCTATCTGTGTCTGTCTGTCTACCTACCTGCTTATCTATGTCTCTCTCAGTCTATCTACCTATCTAACTGTCTGTCTGTGTCTGTCTGTCTACTTTCTATTTGTCTGTTTTCTATCTACTAACCTACATCAGTAAGTCAGTAAAAGCACTTTCTGTCTCCATCTGCCTGTCTTCCTATCAGTCTGTCTGTCTGTCTGTCTTCCTATCTGTCTGTCTGCCTGTCTCTCTGATGTGCTATCCTGTTCTTGAATTCCTGTCACTTTAACTTCAGTATTTAGATAGTAAGTCATTCCATTAATTTTGAGATCTCATCACCTGAAAAAAAAAAGCCATAAGATCCGTGAGGCCTTTATATGTATGTATGTATGTATGTATGTATGTTATGTATGTATATGTATGTATGTATGTATGTGTGTGTGTATGTGTTGTATGTATGTATATGTATGTGTATGTATGTATGTATGTATGTATGAACAGAATCAAATCACAGTCACTATACATGTCCGCAATCCTCTCTCCCATTTCCTCGTCAAAAAATAAAATAATGAAAACAAATCAACATAAAGACAAAAGAAAGAAAGAAGAAAATAAATAACGAGAAAGAAAGAAAAGGAGAAAATAAATAGAGAGAGAAAGAAAGAAAGGAAGAAAAAAAAGAAAATAAGTTAATAAATGTGAATAAATAAATAAAAAAATCAGTATAAATCCAGAACACATTTCAGGCTTTTCCAAATGACCATCAGTTACAAAATACACACTATATATATAAATCAGGAGGATCGCAGTCGTTCATTACCACAGTGGCCACAAACACCCAACCAAACAGAGTAAAAAAACACACAGGAAAAACACCCCCAATAAGAGCCATGCATAGTTTAAGCCACGATAAATTGCCACTGGTCTTGAAATATATGTACATCCCACGTAATGGAACTGTGTATATTTTTATTTAATTATTCATTTTTACTTTTTGGGGGAGAAAGATGGGAGAAGGGGAGCGGAATGGGGATGACAGAAGAGGGGTGCGAGAGGAGACGAGGGACAGAGATGAGAAGAATGAGGGTGAGAGAAGAGGGGTCATGGAAGAGACGAGGCGTGAGAGAAGAGAAGAGAAGAGGGGCGAGAGAGGAGAAAAGGTGTGAGAGAATAGAAGAGCGGAGAGAGAGGGGAGAAAAGGTGTGAGAGAAGAGAAGAGCGGAGAGAGAGGAGAAAAGGTGTGAGAGAAGAGAAGAGGGGTGAAAGAAAAGAAGAGGAGTGAGAGAAGAGAAGAAGGGTGAGAGAAGAGAAGAGGGATGAGAGAAGAGAAGAAGGGTGAGAGAAGAGAAAACGGGTGTGAGAAAAGGGGTGAGAGAAGAGAAGAGAAGAGGCATGAGAGAAGAGAAGAGGCGTGAGAGAAGAGAAGAGGAAAGAAGGGAGGAAAAGGGAAAGAGGAAATATGGAAGAGTGGGGGATGGGGAGGGGAAGGAGAGGGGGTAAAGAGAGAAGAAAGAGGAGAAAAGAAGGGAAGGGAAAAGAAAGGAGAAAAGGAAGAGGGAAAAGCAAGTGGATGGAGATGGGAAAAGGATGGAAACAGAGAGGAGAGGCTAAAGAGGAGGAGGAATGGAGATGAGCAGAAAGAGGGGTGTGGAGATGATGAACAGATGTAGGGAGAGGGAAAAAGAGAGGGATAGAGAGAGGGGCATCGAAACAGAAGGGTGTGGAAAGAGTGCGTTGGGTGAGTTATATCTGAATCAAACACTCGTCAATATTGCAGTGTGTGTGTGTGTGTGTGTGTGTGTGTGTGTGTGTGTGTGTGTGTGTGTGTGTGTGTGAAAAAGTTAGGTGGAGGCAAATTAATTGAATATGTTACGGTGATTACTGGGTGAGGGGGTCTGTGGGCGGTGTGGGGATTAGTGGTGGTGGTGGTGGTGGTGGTGATGTGGGGATTCAATGAGAGGGGTAAGTTGATGATGGTGGTGGTGGTGGTGGTGGTTACGTTGGGTTTGATGAGGGGAGTAAGGTGGTGGTAGTGATGATGTTGATGATGATGATGATTGATGATGATGACGATGATGATGATGGTGATCTTGGGTTAAGAAAGAGTGAGAGAAAGGTGATGATGTGCGGTTTGGTATAAGTATGATGATGATGATGATGATGATGATGATGATGATGATGATGGAGAAGAAGAAGAAGAAGGAAATGGAGAAGGAGAGAGGGAAAAATGTAAAACAGGAAAGAGAAGGAGGGAAAGAGGGGGAGGAAAGACGGAAGAAGAAAGCCAAAGGAGAAGAAAGGAAGGAAGGAGAGTACAAAGAGACTGAGAGAAGATGGGAGAGAAGGAAGTGAGGAAAAGGAGATGGAGGAGAGGAAGGAATGGAAGACGCGAAGGAAGAAGGAAGGGATGAAGGAGAACGCAGAGGTAAGAAATATGGAAGGATGAAGGAAAAGAAGTAAGAGAGAAGGACAATGACGAAGGAGAGAAGGAAGTAAGGAGACAAGGAATGAAGGAAGGGAGGAGGAAAGAGGATAGTGAATGAAGAAAGGAGGGAGAGGAAGCAGGGAAGGAAGGAAGAAAAGATGGAGGAGAGAACGGCGACGAAGGACAGAAGGAAGTAAGGAGACAAGGAAAGACGGAAGGGAGGAAAGAGGGAGGAGGACAGAGAAGGAAGGAAGGAAGGAAGGAGGGACAGGATGGATGGAAGGAGGAAGGAGGATTAAGAAGGACGAAAGAAGGGATAGGATGGAAGGAAGGAGGAAGGAGGGTAAAGAAGGACGAAAGGAAGGAAAGGATGAATGGAAGAAGGAAGGAAGGAAGGTAAGAAGTAAGTAAAAAAGAAAAGAGAGAAGGAAGGAAGGAAGGTGAGAAGTAAAAAGGAAAAGAGAGAAGGAAGGAGGGAAAGAGAGAAGTAAGGAAAGAAGGAGCAGAAAGGAAGGAAGGAGAGCAGGGTGGTGAGAGGGAAGGAGGATGGCAGGGAAATGAGGAAGATAAGAAGGGAAGAAAATACTAACTGAGACGGAGGAGAAAGGACTGAAGGAGAGAGGGAGGAAGCTGGAAAGGAAGACGGTAATGAAGGAAGGGAAATGGAAGAAGGGAAAGAAGAACATGGAGGAAGGAAGGAAGGAAGGAAGAAAGAAAGAAAAAGGAAGGAAGGAGAGGGATAAGGACAGAAGGAGGGATGGAAGAAAGTAAAAGGAAGGAGGGAAGGAAGGAGAGGGATAAGGACAGAAGAGGGAAGAAGAGGGGTAAAGACAGAAGGAAGATGCTGAGTAATGAAAGGGAAAATAAGACGAAGGAAAGACGGAAACAGGGAAAGAGGGAAAGCTGGTCAGGCGGGGTGGGGAGGGGGGGGTACCTGGCTAAGCTTTAAATGGCTCTAAAGTGGATTTCTAGGCTGAAGTGTTAATCCCATCCCACCCCAAAAACTTACAAGGGAGGGGATGTAAGGGCCAGTGTGGGGAAATAGGGGAAAAGTTGAGGAAAAGAGGGAAAACTCGGAGAAAGGGGGAAAGTGTGAGGGGAAAACGGGGAAAGTGTGAGGGAAAACGGGGAAAGTGTGAGGGAAAACGGGGAAAGCGTTAGGGTAAATGGGGAACGTGTTAGGGAAAATGGGGAAAGTGTTAGGGAAAAGGGGAAAGTATGAAGAAAAAAAATGCGGAATGGGGAAAGTTTTAGGGAAAAAGGAGAGGGGAAAATGAAAAGGTAGAGAGAAAAGGGGAAAGGGAAGGATAAATGAGAAAGGCCAGGGAAAAGGGGAAAGAGCTAGGAAAGAATATGTGCTTATGGGGGAAAAATAATGTGCTAGGGAAAGAAGGGTCTGGGTGACGAGAAAGGGAGATTTAACAGAAACATTAAGATAAGAAGACTGAGTAAGACAGCGTATGTTAAGGGAAAAAAAAGAGAGAGAGAGAGAGAGAGAGAGAGAGAGAGAGAGAGAGAGAGAGATTTAGATGGGGAAAATGATGAGTATAAGGAGGAAATGTACGAATAATTGAGGAAAGGAATGACGTGGTTGGAAAAAGGAGGGAATGCTAAGGAAAAATATACTATGGGAAAAAGAGACTGTGGTTGAGAAAAAAATGGTGTTTGGGGAAAATTACAGCTGTTAGGGGGAAACGGAAAGCGACAGGGAAATATGTTAGGGGGAAAAGGGGGAAATAACAGGGAGAAAGATGTCCTGGAGTCCTTTTTCTTTTCCTTTTTTTTCGGACAACTTTACTCACCAAATAATAGGCCTCGTCGTGCAAGGCTTAGCGTCTAATATATTTTATGTCTATACTGAACTTACTCTAACTGGGTCCAAATTTTCGTCCTTTTGCAACTTATTTCACGTAGCTCTTTAGCAGAAAAAGACAATGCTATCGGTCTGCATCCTTTTCACAGCACTTCTTCGTGATCAGCATCATATTTGAATGGTAGTCTTTTGTTAAAGCTTATTATTCAAGGTGGAGAGATAGCAGTTTTAGACCAAGTTAGAGTAAAATGAGCTTAGTATCTCCAAACGATTTTATTCAGCTTAGGGGACGATTTTAAAGCTGGAGGGGTTAGATATAGGCTTTATTAATCCCTTCACTACTGGGGTGCCTTACTGACTTGAATAAAATCGTCTGGCAGCAGTTCCTCTACCATTCCACTGGGGGATTTTTTGTGTGCTTCCGGGACGGCTCGGCTCACATTATCAACCCTGCACCATTTATTTATTTACTTCTCCAGCAGCCACATCCACGCCCACACCAGGAAGGAAGGAAGGAAGGAGGGAAGGAAGGACGGGTGAAAGGAAGGAAGGAAGGAAAGATGGAAGAAAGGAAGGATGGAAAGATGGAAGAAAAGGAGGGATGATACCAAGAGGAAAGTTTCTAGTGGAGAGCAATTAACAGACCACCCTTTCACACCGACGCCCACACCAGCAGACTGTGCCGTCCCTCAATCAATTAGAGGCAAAGAGGTCTGTGTAACAAAAAAAATGACGTCCTCGAATTGAAGGGATTAATGCCTTGGGGGCAATTATTGATGTTGATAATCCTTGTAATTGAATAGGGGGATTTGCAGATTGAATTCCTCTCTCTCTCTCTCTCTCTCTCTCTCTCTCTCTCTCTCTCTCTCTCTCTCTCTCTCTCAAAATGTTACACTCACTCTACCCACCTTCTCACTCTAAAAACAGTGTGACCATTGCATAAGAGCCTCTGGGCCTTTCGAAAGATGTAACACTTTCAAATATTATCATAAACACACACACACACACACACACACACACACACACACACACACACACACACACACACACTACGTCACCTTTTAGTTTCATATAATTACTGGACAAGGGGATACTCATCTGTTTAGTCAAGAAACATCAGTGGACAGAGATGCATAGCAAGCCTCTCTCAGATAGAAATACAAGCCAGCAGAAAAAGGCGAGAAGTAGAAGAGATGAACCTTTAGACACAGAACCACAACAAACCTCTCTCAGCTTGCGAATATTAACAGGTTGAGGGAAGTACATGAGATATATTGAGGGAGAAGATTACCAAGCCTCTTTGAGCCTGGAAATACTAGCCAACTTAGGAATACGAGAGAAGAGGCGAAATATAATGCGAATTTTTGTCCCTGATTGTGTATTTATTTATATCAAAGGGCATCGTCTACGGACAGAAAAATACCAGGCCTCTCTCAGCGTTGGAATAATCGTCAGCAGAGGAAAGTAGGATTAAGAGTCAGCAGAGGAAAGTAGGTAGAAGGTGAAATATCAGGAAAACTTAATTCTGAACTCCGTGAGAAGTAAGAGAGACGAAACAGCAGAAGAACTTTTGTTACCAAGAGCACCTCCGTTATCAGTGAGAAGCTTCGTTAAAAAAAAATAAAGAAAGGGAGAAAAGGAGCATGGATGGAAGGCGAAGGGTGAATCCTCGAGAGCTTTAGGCTAATTAATGAGGGACCGAGATGCAGGGAACAGTCTGATCTAAGTTTTCAGACGCCTTCAGGTTTTTCACATCTTACGCTTGACAGGTCGGAAATGAGAGGGAGGGGGCGGAAGGAGGGGAGAGGAGGGGGTTAGAAAGAGAGAGAGAGAGAGAGAGAGAGAGAGAGAGAGAGAGAGGGGGGGGGCAAGGTGAAGTAAGAAGGGGAGGGAAAGAGGCAGGTGGAGGGATGGGGAGAAAAGGAAGAGGAGGGGGAGAGGGAAGGGAGATTAAAAGGGAAAGAACCAGATCTGATTACCTATTGTTATGCTAAGTTGTAATTCAATGCTGTAAATCCTCATCCCCTCTCTCTCTCTCTCTCTCTCTCTCTCTCTCATGTACTGTCCTTTTTCTATTCTTCCTTCTATTTCTTTCTTTCCCTTCATCTTTTCTATCTATATCATCCCCCTCTCCTACCTTTTCTCGTCCCACCCTACCTGTCCTTCCATTACCTGCATTTCCTGACCTGTTCCCTCTCTCTCTCTCTCTCTCTCTCTCTCTCTCTCTCTCTCTCTCTCTCTCCTTTACTTCCCCTTTTCCTTAATCTACTCACCTTTTTCCATTTCCTCCTCTTTGTTTCCTTCCTCCTCCCTTTCTCTTCCTCTTCTTACACTTTTCCTTCCCTATCCTCTCTTCTCTTCCTTACCTCCCTTCTTCTCTCCACTTCCTTTCATCCTAGTCTTTTCTTCACCTCTCTTCCCTCCTCTTCCCCTCATCCTCTAAATCCAGTTACCTTTTCCCCTCCTTCCTCCACTTCTCTATCTCTCCTCTCCCTTTCATCCCCTTTCTGTCTCTCTCTCTCTCTAATCCAATAAACTTCTTTCCCTTCCTCCCTTCACCTTTCCTTCTCCTTCTCAAGTTCCAGTCACTCCCTTCCCTTCATTTTATCTCTCTTCTTTTCCCCTTTCTCTCCCTCCTATCCCCATCTCTTCCCTTTCTCACCAATCCACTCTACTTTCTTTCCCTCCTTCTCTTCGCTCCTATTCTTTCTCCTTCTCTTCCTCCTTGCTCTTCTCCTTGTCTTCTCCTCTTCTTTCTCTCCCGTTCCTTTCCTCCTCTTTCCCCTTCCCTTCCCCTTCGACCTAATCTCTTCTTCCCCACTTCGCCTCTCCCCTCGCTCTTCTTCCTCTCCTCTTCCCTTCCCCTTCTCTCCCCATTTACTCTCTCTCTCTCTCTGATCCGTTAAGCAACTCTTCTTCCCTCCATTCCCATTCCTATCTTTCCCCTCTTCCCTTCCCATTCTCTCCATTCCTCTTCCCTTCCCTTCTCTCCCCACTGACCTCTCTTTATTCCACTAAGCAACTCTTCTTCCCCTCTTCCCCCCCCTTCTTCCCCTTCTCTCCCCTCCTCCTCCTTCCCTCTCTAATACCCTCACCTTCTTCCTCACGCTAATGCACGGACACACCTGGCTTTTCCCCTGGCCCTACCTCCTCTTCCTCCATTTCCATTCTCTCCCCTCTCCCCTCCTCAACCCTTCCTTCCACTTCTCTTCCTCTCCCTTTTTCCTCCCCTTTCTCTCGGCTACTCTCTGTCTTTCTCTCCCTCCTCCTCCCCCTCCCTCCCGTACTCCATTTTCCTTCCTTTCTCCCCTTTCTCTTTTCCTTTCTCTTCCTACTCCCCTTCTCTCTGTCTCTGTCTGTCTGTATGTCTGTCTGTCTGTCTCTGTCTCTCTCTCTCTCTCATCTACTCGTCTTCTTTCTTTCGCTCCTCATCCCTTCACTTCCATTCTCTCCCCCTCCATTCCCCTTCTCTTCCGCCCCTTCCCCTCCTCCTGCTTCCCTCACCGTCTTCCCCACTTTAATTCATGGACTCACCTGACCTCTTCCCTTGGCTCTTCCTCCCCTTTCCATCTTCCCATCTCTTCCCCTCCCTTCTTCGTCCTCTTCCTTCCCATGACTCTATCTACCCATCTTCTTTACCTGTCTCCTTTTCTCATCCACCTCTCCTCCTCCTTTCCCCTTCTCCCTCCTCTTCTTTTCCTCCTAATCCCCTCACCTTCTTCCCCGCGCCAACACACGGACACACCTGGCCTCTCCCCTCGCCCTTGCTGCTCTGTTTGCCCCATTAATAATCCCTATGGCAATTTGTTTATGCGTAATGGCCTGTACCTTCCCTGTAATGTCCGTCCACTTCCCCTCCTCATTGCTGACTCTTCGTTCTCCACTCTTGTTCTGCTTCCTGTACTGCTCTACACTGCGCCATACTGCAGTTCACTACAGTATGCTACAGTATAGAACAAACAGTACACTATGCTACACACACCTCACTAATCTACAGGGCTGGTTCCGCAGCTCCAGGATTGCTAGAGGATAAACAATCTCATTTAACACTCAAGTATTATAGACTGGCTACTGCCCGACAGTTATATTCAAGTACGGGAAAATGTTTGATCAGCAGAGGGTTGGTACATTTGTAGATGTAAATGCAGGTAGGTCATTCATTCTGGCCACCATCACGCATAGGGAATCCAAGAAAGATGAAACATAAATAAAGAGTATGGAGTAGTAGCGAGGTTGACTGAAGATAGAGGGAAGGATGAGGCAGGATAAGAGCAAAGGCAGGTACTGGATTAATAACAGAAGTACAGAGGCGTCTTGCTGCAACCACCGTAGATGAATTATGAGATTGCGCAACCAGCATCAGACAGACTGACAGACTGAATACGCTCATGTTTATGATTACTGTAGACGATGGCAGACGGGCCTCTCAATGCTTTAAGACGCCCCACGAACGGAACAAAAGAGCAGGATAATCGTATAAAGGCTGTGAGAGGAACCCTATGCCGGAATCAGTCTAACTAGGTAGATGGGATAGGGGCGTGGTGGTCTGTTGGGTTTAGGCGCTCCAGCCGGGTGTGATTTTTTTTTTTTTTTTTTTTTTACCGAGGGGCGAGCGACTGGTCACTCACAAAAATCTGATGACCCTCGTGCGGTCGATAGGCATAAATGTACTATAACTATAATCAACTTCATCGGTCACATGTTTAGAAAATATAAGCAGAAATAATATTCAAAACTCAAAGCATACTTCATCCTCTCTAACTCGTCTTCAGTCTGCTAACTAATTGGCTTATGTGAACGTGAACCCGGTGGACTGCAGGTTGAAGCTACCCTCCTCCTGCAGTCCATCCTCCTGTTCTAAAGGGGGACAGGGAGTGAGTTAGGGGACGTTTGTATAGTGGAGCAGTGGAGCAGACCGGCAATATCGGTGCCACCACATGAAGGCGTCCCCGTCCATCACCAGTCAGTCACCTGTTAATAAGGAAACAGGTGAGGGCTGGGCTAATGGAGAACTCCCCTTCGCAGATATTCCGATAATGATTCGCCCCATTTCAATTCCACTTTATATATAGCTTTCTCATACGGCTAATTAATACTAAGTTATTTGTTATCGATGTTTGGAAGGAGGGCTGAGGGTTAAAGGAACTGTTCTACTCTTGTTGCTGCCTCTGTTCTTTCTTGTTCGTCCCTTCTTCTGTTCTTCCTTCCCTTCTACCTCTTCTTCCCTCTTGCCTTCTATCTTTCTCTCCCCTCTTAATTTCCTTCCTCCTGTTCTCTCCATCCCTCTCTTCTCTCCTTTCCTACATTTTCCTCCCTCTTTCCCTCACCTTCCTTCTGCCCTTTCCCCCCTCCTTGTCTCTCTCCTCTGCCCCCTTCTCCACACTCCTATCCCCTCTTTTCTTTTGCCTTTCTCCTAAGTGGCACAGAAGCCTTCGTAGCACCTCTTCCTTAGCTATTTATTCTTTTTATTACGCCTTATCAATTTCCTGTATGCTGTTAAGAGGTGTTGCTAGATCTCCACAGTCACCAAGGCCCAAATTCTCGTCGATAAAGAAGCTCCCTAACACATTTTCTTAAGCGATTTACTTAGTTTATTACACCCTTCTGCCCTCTTCAGCGTGGCATAAATCCTTCCACTATCGCCACACTCTGCATAAATAACACATAAAAACATATTAACCACCTATATCCAAAAATAAATCGCTAAGGAAGAGGCGATACGGACAGCAGCAATCGATTTTCCTTCCGCAGCACACATACTCTAGGAGGTATTCTAAAAGGCTTCGGATATTTCGTAACACCTCTTCCTTAGCTATTTATTCTGCTCACAGCACCTCAAAATCGTCTTCTATGTTGCTGATGCGATGTGTCGATATTATGATGATTATATATACAACAGACTCGAGGTATTATATCAGAAATAAATCGCTGAGGAAGAAGTGCCACAAAGTTTCCTATACCGCTCACTATACTCCGCTTGATAGGTGTAAGTGTAGCGAATCTCTCTCTCTCTCAATACTCCGTCTGACAGATGTATGTGTAGTGAATCTCTCTCTCTCTCTCTCTCTCTCTCTCTCTCTCTCTCTCTCCTTGACCACAACTCAGTCCATAATATTATCTCCTAAATATGTCGTTCCCTTCTACCTAAAATGACATCAAATATTTACTTTTCGTGACCATGAGAGAGACAATAATAAATCTCTGACCATCCCTCCTTCCCCTCCCCTCCTCTCTCCCTCCTCTCCTCTCTCTTCTCTCCTTTCATCTCTCCCTCTCCCTCCTGTCTCTCTCTCGTCCTCTTCTTTCCTCCCCCTCCTCTCTTACTCCTCTAATTTATTCGTAACTACAAGTGAAGGGACATTCTATTTTTAACTTTTCTTTTCTCCCCTCCTCTCCTCTTCTCTCTCTCAACTTTCTCTCATCTTCCTCCTCTTCTTCTCTTGTCCTTCCTCTACTGTCCTCTTTTCCCCCCCTCTTCTACTCCCTTCCCTCCTCTCCTCTCCTTTTCTCCCTCCTAACTCTCTTTCTCATATATCTTCTCCAGGTAATCTCTCTCTCTCTCTCTCTCTCTCTCTCTCTCTCTCTCTCCTTCCGCTCAAACATTTCACCTTCGCGATTTAACATACTGTATCTCTTAAATCTTCCCTCCTCTCTTCTCCTCTTCTTCCTCCAATCATTCTCTCTCCTTCCTCTTCTCTTTTCCTGTTCTCACTTCGCTCCTTTCTTTCTCCTTCCTATCTCTTTCTCCTTTCCTCCTCCTGTCTTTCTCTTCCATCCTTCTCCCCTCCTACCCTCCTTGTGTCACCCTATTCCTTCATTTTTCCCTTTACTCCCCGCCCTTCTTCTCTTTCCTGTTTCCATTCAAATATCTTACTTTCATGATTATAGCTAAGGCAATACTGAATCTCTGACCCCCTTCCCTCTCTCTCTCTCTCTCTCTCTTACATTCCGTTCCTCACTCTCCCTCTTTCCTCACCTCTTCTCACTCCTTGCTTTATCTCTTCTTTCCTCTCCATTCTACCCTATCCTTCCTTCACACCCTCCCTCCTTCCATTCCTCTTCTCCCTCCTCTCTCCCTGTCTTCTTCCCTCCTTCTCTTCCTCCCCTTATTTCTCTATTCCTCTCCTCTCCTCTTCCTCTGTCTTTAACTCTCTCTCTCTGTTCCGCCCTGTCCTCAACTCTCCTCTCTCTCTCTCTCTCTCTCTCTCTCTCTCTCTCTCTCTCTTCTACCTTAGCCCCAAAGGATCATAATTTTCTTAGGCTTAGGAAGCTTCTTGACACACCTTCCTTAGAGATTTATTTTTCATATGTATTCGATATCCTCTTCTATGTTACTTATATCTTTAATAGCGTAGTTATATTTTCCCACTGCATATCTCGTATTTTTTGTCATATATTTTCTTTCATGATATATCTTTTTAATATAAGTATAATTTCCATCACAATAGCAGAAGATAATATTAACTGTTTCAGAACAATGAGATTTTTATTATTTTATTTTTACTGATTTCGGACAATTTCATTCCACTGTGGAGAGACCTGTCGAGCCAGCCTTTGGTTCTTTCTTCCTTGCGGTAACACACACACACACACACACACACACACACACACACACACACACACACACACTAAAAAATAAATCGGTAGGGAAGGGGTGATTGGAAGTCTCCGTGCCTTTACTTAACATATTATCCCCGGCGAGTTAGGGAAGGGACGTGGAAATATTTATATGAGTTGGGCAGTCTGGACTTAGGGCGGAGTTGGCTTGAATAACTTACGGTACTAGAGTGTTGTGTAACTGTAGGAGTGAGTTAGGCTAGGGTAGGGTTGGGCTGGGTATAGTCTGGGTTAGGTTAAGTTAGGCAGATTGGGCTGGGCTGGGCTGGGCTGGGCTGGGCTGGGCTGGGCTGGGTTGAGTTAGGTTAAGTTAGGTTAGGTTAGGTTAGGTTAGACTGGGTCAGGATAGATGGGATGGGATAGAATAGGATAAAATAGGTCGTGTGTAGTTAGTTTAGGTTAGGTTAGTAAGCCAAATAAGAGGAGGAGAGAATAACATATGCTATTATTGTGTTGTGTAAAGGAGGGTGTGTGGGGTGTGGGGTGTGTGGGTGTGTGGGGTGGTGCTTATGTTAGGTGGTGACAACAAGGGATAAGCTGCCTGTGCTGAGACGGCTTAGTGTAATCCTGGTACTTGCTCTGGTGACGTCTGTGTGATGATAGTGATGGTGACGGTGGTAACAGTAACATAGGAGGTAACAGTAGTAATAGTAGCTGTCACAGAACTATACCCCTTTTACTCTAACCTGGCCTAAAATTACAATCTTTGCATCTTGAATACTGAGCTGTAACATGAGACTATCACAAGAATAATGTTAGTCATGAAGAGAGCCATTGTGCTGTCTTTTTTCTGTCACTGAGCCACGTGAAGAAAGCCAGAAAAAGAAAAAGGGTTCAGGTGAAAAGAGTATTGTACACGAAGTAGTTAGCATAACGCTAGCACTACAATGACAGACTTAGTTATTTTTATCTTTATTTTCACTGGTACTAGAAACTTTAGGGCCAAATCCGACTGAATACTGTTTGTGAAATACAATAAGATAATGTTGTTTCTGACTCTAATCCACTACTACAGATACTAGTTAAAAAATATATATATATATATATATATATATATATATATATATATATATATATATATATATATATATATATATATATATATTAAAACTTTCTGGCTCCTATGACTCACTCTCAGGTAAAGATAATCATCTGTATGAGCTGACTGGAATACAAGATTTGCCCCGACCATGGCAGGATGAATGGCGATATTATTAACATTCTGAGGCTTCTGTGGTTTACTCTTAGTTATATTAAATAACCTGGTGCTAAACTGAAATTATATACAAGACGCAACCATGAAAGTGTTAATATTCTTCATAAATCGTACCACACAGTGTCCATCATCCCATCCCTACCTTCCTCTCTCACCATAACCACCCAATATCCAACTCCCTCGGCTTCTCCCTTCACCACAACCACTCAATAACCCCCCCTCCTCTTCTCCCTCCCCCACATCCACCCAATTACTCTCACCCCCTTTCTCCCCTCCTCACAACCGCCCCATAGCCCCCTACCTCCTTCTCCCTCCCCTATAACCACCCCACCACCTCCCACAACCACGCCATGGCCCCTCCTCCCTCTTGGTCTTCCCTTCACCCCCGCCCCCGCGTGCCATCCATTCACACCTGTTACTTGACACTTTTGACCTAGAGTACGAGATAACTCTGTGTGTGTGTGTGTGTGTGTGTGTGTGTGTGTGTGTGTGTGTGTGTGTGTGTGTGTGTGTGTGTGTGTGTGTGTGTGTGTGAATTAGACACAAATGCTAGACAAGATGGGACACTCAAAGCAAATAATACCCTTACCCTGCAGTCGGTCACAGGGGGAAACACTAGACATTACCCTTTGACCTTGACCTTCGACCAATTATTCTCAAAATCGAAATATTTTTTCTTGCCAGACCCTCAACTTTACCACTAAGTCTGATCTAAATTTATCAAAACTGAACCAACCTTGCCCTGCTACCTTAAACTATGATCTATTGTTCTTGAAATGTAATCACTTCATCCTTGGCTGACCTTCAACCTATTCACCACGTTTGATTCAATTCGGATCAAAATTGTGAGAGTTATTGAGCTACATCTCTGACCCTGCCCTGGTACCTTGACCTCTGACAGATTGTTTACAAAATTCAGTCTCTTCATCTTTGCCTGACCCTCATTCCTTTTACCAAGTTCAATTTTTATGGGATCAAAAATCTCTCTCTCTCTCTCTCTCTCTCTCTCTCTCTCTCTCTCTCTCCACACACACACACACATACACACGGAATGAAACAATATCCCCCACCGTTACCGCACACTGGTGAGGGAAAGGTTGTACGAGCAGTCACGGGGAGTTACATTGAATGACCGACATATAAAAATAATAATTGGTGGAATAGAGGATAGTGGTGGTGGCCAGTGTTATGGTGTTGGTAAGGAGGGTAGAAGAGATACAGGGAACAGAAAGTGAAACAAGATAGTGATAGCTGACAGTGGTACGATGGATTTTAAAGATTTGGGTGAGGACAGCAGAAGAAAAGTGTGAAAAGAAGGTACGGAGGAAGTGAAGGACAGATTTAAAGAATACTCACTAAAATCTATCTATCTACCTAACTACCTACCTACCTACCTACCCATCTATATACCTACCTACCTACCTACCGACCTATCTATCTATCTAAAGCCAGACGCCTTAATACCAGAAGGGATGGTCAGAAACGTATCTCCATGTCACCCTGTCCTCCGCCATCAGGCTGCCCTTACTCCAACCCACAGCCCCCTCTCTCATGTCTCCACCCCATCCCCCCACCAAGAAACACCTGAGAAACTGCTCTCCTGGGAAACGTTAGGCGACAATTAACTCTAACGGTCGGGACAACTCTTATTATTGTATTCCATCTAACGCCAGGCATATTATTCATCTGAGAAGGAGTAATACATAGTAAGAGTAATAATCTGCCACCAATAAGCCCTTCAGGGTCGGTTAAATTCCACTATAATTCCAGCTAATGCCATACGATTTTATTAGGGTGGGAGTGAGTCACAGGAGCCAGGGAATTTTACTATATAATACCAGGTAACGCTAGATGATCGTATTCAGCTGAGTGAATCATGGGAGTCGAAGAATGACAACGAGAAATCTTTACCGAGGTGTTCCCTAATGTGGACAAAATCTAGCGGCGGCGAGCTGAAAATAACAAAGACATCAGCCAAGCGAAGTGGTCATAAATTGTGTCTATGTGACCGCTCTACCATCATTGTTAGGCAGGGTGAGTTATGGACGCCCATAGACCTTGCAACCCTTCACGAGATAACACTGGACATCCCACTCACCCTTTCCTATACGTTCGACCGTATTCTCGTGGAACTGGGAAGCCTCTGGGACCCCGTCTTTGATTATTCGTTTTGCGTTTTGCAGCTTGATGTTTTCTTATACGATATTTATTTCTTTTGGCATTGGCCTCATGAAAATTAATATCGATAGGTCATATACAGAATAGGCCTACATGACAGAGAAGAAAGATATATGGATATGTTAACATCAGAGAGAGAGAGAGAGAATAAAAACTAACAAGGAATATCTGCCAGGGAGCCTCCAGGGACCACTAGAACACGATCCCCTTATCTCATTTTTGCAGTCACCGATCTGACCACGATCAACCCACACCCTTTCCCACACCGACCCATCCCCGTGTAATCATAAGGGTCCAAGGGATAGATTAAGGATCTCTACCCATTTCCCTCACCTTTAACCCCTTCCTCCCCTCCCCCTACCTCTCAGTCTTCCCTCCCCTCCCCCCTTCTCCTTCCTACTCACAACTCTTCTGCCCTCCCCATCAAAAGTGATCTTCGTCGCAATCAGTGCCCTCTTCACGCCATCAATCTTTCCTCCTTTTACCTGTCAAAAATTCGACCCATTTCCCTGCGGTTCAATTGCAAGTATATTCCTCCCTAAATACTTCCCAGGACCTTGGATACCTGCATATAACTAAGGAGCTGTACTACATTTTCTCCTTCATTTTTTCCATTGTCTTGATTCACCTTTTCTTTATAGCACTAAGAAATGTAGTCAGTCACTTTCAAACGCCCTGTACTTATCTCCACATGTGATAGTGTTCTGACCTAAAATTCAGACCAGTATCTTTGTCGAAGCTAACTGCTAAGCTTTATATTCCACAGCCTTCGATGGGTTTGTAAAGTGAACATCCCATGCATACAAAATTCTTATACTGTACTTTCAAATTAGTTCTCCCTTTTCCCTCTACCCCATTCTCTAACAACCATAGTCATCCCCCTCCCCTACTCATCCCACCCCTCTTCTACCTCTCCCCCCTCCTTCAGTTACTCCCCGGCCATCCCCTCCCTTCTCCCTCCCCCTACCCTAACCCCATCTCCTTCCAAACTTCTTCTTCTCCTCCTCCCTCTTCCTCCGCTTCCCCACCTACTCACTTCTCAACCAATTATCCTACCAAACGTGTCCCCTTCCTCCCTCTCTTCTCCTTCTCTCCTTCACCCATCTCCTCTAAAGCTCCCCTCCTCGTTCTTCCCCCCTCAGCTAAACTCTAACGAACTCCAAACGCCCTTTCCTTCTCTCTCTCTCTCTCTCTCTCTCTCTCTCTCTCTCCTCCCTTCATCAGTTACTTCCTAACCAACCTCCTCTTCCTCCCCCCCTTCCTTTTTCCCTCACTTACGCACCAGTCAACTTGCTCCCTCCTATCCTCCCAATCTCCATTCTTCTACCCCTCTTTCACTTACACCTCAACCACCCTTTTTTCCCTCCGCCTTTCTCTCATTCCCTTCCCTCACTCCCCTCTCCACCCTTACGTGCATCTACACCACTCCTCTCCCTAGCTGCTCCCCCTCTCACTCCCTCAGTTACCATCAATATACATGTCTCCCCCCACTCCCCTCCCCACTCCCCATAGATACACTCTAACCAGCCTCTTCCCCTCACCCACGTCCCCCTTCCTCTCCCTCCCTCAATTACTTCCAACAACCCCTCTCCCCCTCTCTCCCTTTCTCCCCCACCCACTTTCTCTCCCCTCTTTGTCCTCCCTCCCCTTAGGTATACTTCCAACTACCTCTCTCCTCCACTTCCCCATCCCTTTCTCCTAAAGTTTCACCACAACCCCCCTTTCTCTCTCTCTCTCTCTCTCTCTCTCTCTCTCAGTTTCACCTCGACCACCCCACTCTCCCAGCCTTTCACTCAGTTTCTCTCTCCCTCTCCACTCTACTCCCCCATCCATCCTCCCTCAGTTATACCTCAACCACCCTTCTCCCCTCACCTTCCTCTCTCCTCCCCTCCATTATACCCCAGACAGCCTCCTTCCGCTCTCTTTGTTTTCTTCCTTCTCTCTCTCTCTCCCCTTTACCCTCTCTTCTCACCCCTCTTTCCACACCACTTTCTTCCCTCAGTTATACTCCTCTCCTCTCCATTCCCCCTCCCTATCCCTCTCCTCTTCACTCCCTCTCCCCTGACTCCTCTCTTCCACTCTCCCTCACCCTTCTCCTCTTCCTCCTCTTTCTTTTCCCTTCTCTCTTCTGCCCAGTCCCTCTCTTAACTATAGGCCTAACCCTCTCCCTCCCCCTCTTATTGCCCTCTCTTTCGCCTTTCCCTCCCTTTCTCCACTCCCTCCCTCCCCAAATTATACTCCCTGTCTCTCTCTCTCTCTCTCTCTCTCTCTCTCTCTCTCTCTCTCTCTCAATTATAACCCCCCCTCTCTCTCCCCAACTCTCCCCTCTCTCATAACTCGCCACAAACTTTGGAACAATAGTATAGGAGGCCCCGACGGGAACCTCCCATAAATTTCACCAACCTACGGTATCCACAAACACATCTCACCCCCGATTATTTCTTAGTCTGCCCTACTCTGACCGTTTTCTATTTTTTCCTGATTCTCTCTCTCTCTCTCTCTCTCTCTCTCTCTCTCTCTCTCTCTCTCTCTCCATCTCTCTCTACGTAGCCACAAACACACTTCATCGCCATTATTCTTACCTACTTTTGCCGTCTTTTATTTATTTATTTATTTATTTATTTATTTTCACCATCCTGACTACCCTTTTGGAACTGGAAAACTGAGTCCGTGAAATTTTCCCGTGAAGCTAAGGCGAATTAGATGCTTTTTTTTTTTTTTTTTTTTTTTTTTTTTAAATAATATGTAAGGCGAATTAGATGCTTTTTTTTTTTTTTTTTTTTAAATATGTAAGGCCAAAGTGTAAAGGATCGCATAAGAACTGCATTGATTTTCTTATGGCAGACTGGTTCAAGGAAAAACAAAAAACAAAAACAACCCGAATCTTTAAGTAGTGTTTTCACAGCACGACAGAACGTAAATATACCTACGCTATAATACTTCCTTTTAGACACAGATAATAAACTATAGATAAAATAAGGGGGAAATAGGAAGTGTAAAATATTCCCGGAAATAATCAGTCGTAACAATTCAACTGGTCCAGAATACAAGTCTTTCGTAGTGGTTGATGAATGTTGCTGACAACTGAAAATTTCAACAAGGAGGGCTCAAGACACTGTGACACCTGCTGCTGCGCCCTACATTCCGTCCAAGGGTCGAGCATCTGATCTTGCCCTGTGACCTTGACCTTTGACTGATTCTTAAAATCGAATTACATCCTTGTCTGACCCTCAACCATTCCACCAAGAGTGGTCCAAATCGGATCAGAACTGCTCAGCTGACCTTGCATCGTGACCTTGGCCTTTGACATGTTCTAAAAAATTGAAAGAACTTCAATCTTGGCTTAGCCTCAACATTTCCACCAAGTTTTGTCCAAAATAAAAACGGTTAGTTATGGAGACCGACCTAACGAATGAACGACACACACACACACACACACACACACACACACACACACACACACGGTGGTGAGATATATAGTAAACTTCATTACAATACAACACCTATAGTCAGTGGGCTCTCTCTGACGTGCTACCAATCGTTAAACAAGTGCCACAAAAAATAAATAAAAACAATTAAATAAATAAATAAATAAGCCACAACCTACAGCCAAGTGACTTTAATATTAAGTAAACTATAGAGGAGCAAATGTTAACAACGCCACTCAACACAGGTTCTTCAATAATTCACTTCACTAAGTTCAATCATATTACCTTGGCCCCGATTTTCATTTGGTGGCTAATTTCCCGTAGCTCAGTAGCAGAATAAGACAATAATACACCTCTAAATCCTTTCAACAACACTTCTTCGTAACAAGCACCATATTCTAGAACTAATATCTTGTTCCAGCTCAGCATTCCAGGTGGAGAGGTGACAACTTTAGGCCAAGTTAGAGTGAACAGAGTATAGTTCACGAGGATCTTTTAACTCCAGCTACATGATTTTTTTCCAGTCCGTTGATGATTTTTTTCAAATTAGGATTTGCTTTCCGAACGGAGGGGAGGGGGGAAGTCACACAGCCTTCCTAAATCCCTTCACTACTAAAAGTCAGTCTAAAGTCGAATAAAAACGCCTGGGAGACGCAAGAATAAAGCAAAGACTAAAGCAAAGAATAAGTCCTTGATCGGAGGTGTTAGGGGAGACTGCTTGTAACTCTTTCACGACGAGAGATCTCCAGGAAGCTGAATAAAATCGTCTGGAGGCAGCAAAAAGTGATATCTGAATCGCGTCCTTGCCCTCAGGGGTTAAAAGACTAGAAAAAAACTGGGGTGCAAAAGCATCTTTCAGCCACATTTATTCAGATTTTTGGATTGTCTGTTGTAAACCTTCTCGTATTATACCGTCTCTCTCTCTCTCTCTCTCTCTCTCTCTCTCTCTCTGGGACGTACTACCATGGGAGTAGTGTAGGGCCAAAAGTCCAGTGAAGGCTCAGCACTCCCAGGCGGGGAACTCAGCTTCAGTTACACAAGGTCCGAGCTAAGACTACTACACATACACACATCATCTGCACCACTACAATCTAGTCCTTGGGGTATGCTGGACTAATTATTAGCTTTGGGTGGCAGGTAGTCTAAATGGAAAACTCCTCATTAACCATAGGACATAGAAAGAGCTGGTGAAAATAAGGGGATATGACCATTAAAAATACCTGACTAAGTTACTTGTTGGCTAGAGCTACGTGGCACCCAGTAACATTGTACATTGATATCAACAGATGAAAACAGGTGTGCACATGAAAACAGATGTACACATGAAAACGATGTACACATGAAAACAGGTGTAAACACGAAAACAGGTGTACACATGAATGGCCAAAACCTTTAAAAAAAAAAAAAAGCGTAAAGACCATCGCATTTATCCATCCTCAGACAGATAATCCAAGAGCTGATCCACGCTGGTCACGACAAAAACACATCCAAGCTTCACTTTTTACTCTTTCTCCCCTTAACTATCAATTACCAGATGCCTAATCCCAGAGTTCATCCAGGGTGGGCCAGACAGTATCACCTCCATGCCTCTCTCTCCCTGCCTATCAATCCATTATCAAACACCCAATTCCAGACATAACCTGAGTTGTTTGTGGCAGAAACGTGCAAGCCTCTCTGGGTCTGGGATTCTCTCTCTCTCTCTCTCTCTCTCTCTCTCTCTCTCTCTCTCTCTCTCAGGCGTGAATAAAAAAGGTCATTGCTTATAGGCCAAGGTCACTGGGCCATGAAATATAACCCAAGTGGGGGATGAACCGCGTCTTGAGGTCGTTCTATAGCCGATTTATTTCACCCGACGGAACTGGGCCACACCTATTACCTGAATACTAAGTCGTGGTTGCATAAAATTCACTGGGCCTTTAGTTCAGAGTTAGGAATGAGTCTCCTTGGTTACTAATCAAAACAACCACCCAGTCTGATTACACCTGGCCATCAACCGAGCTGATAGGAATTAGGGTCTTGTCAGGTTAGGGTAAACGTGCTATTCTTCCTTATCCCTCCATTACATTCGTTATCGACAGTTTTCTCTCTCTCTCTCTCTCTCTCTCTCTCTCTCTCTCAAAATAGGTTCTCGGAGTCTGCGTGGTCAGTGTACCAATCTCCACATGCTTCCAGAAATCTTCCATTCTCTTGCCTTCTTAACTACCTATCACCACCATAAAAAAGAAAAAGAAAGTGAGAAAAAAGTAAGGCACAAACAGATCCCACAATGCTATCCCCTAAAAAAAAAAAAAAAAAAAAAAAAAAAAAAAAAAAGGACGGTGGGTACACAGGTAAAAAGACCCCACAAAAAAGACCACCAAAAGGAGGAAAAATAAGAAAAATCAAGAAAAATATAGGGGTAGGTATTCAGGTAAAAAAAAAAGGTTGAAAAGACACCACAAAAAAGACCCAACCAAAAAAAGGAAAAATAAGAAAAATCAAGAAAAATATTGGGGCAGGTACTCAGGTATAAAATAAAAAGGTCCACAATACTAGGTCTGGCAATAAGAGTCCCACGCATTTTACCTCGACGACATCAGATCCAACCAACCCCTTACCTACACCCTCCTCCATCTCCCCAGGAACGGCGGTCAGGCAACAGGTGGCACCGACGGCACCTTGGAAAAAAGTAATAAAACACACACACACACACACACGACGACAAATAGTCACCGCCATAAACACCCGTATTTATAACCACACACACACACACACACACACACACACACACACGACGACAAATAGTCACCGCCATAAACACCCGTATTTATAACACACACACACACACACACACACACACACACACACACACACACACACACACACACACACGATGACAAATACTCACCGTCATAAACACCCGTATTTATAACCACACACACACACACACACACACACACACACACACACACACACACACACACACACACACACAAATTTAAGTTTGTTGCAGTCAGGGACAAAAACAGGCCTCCTATGGCACTGCGTCTTCTTCACACTTATCGCATATCCGTCACTTTTCTCCCTGACACATCATATCAAAGAAGCTCAATTATGGGCAGAGAAGCATACTAAGCCTCTCTCAGCTCAGGAATACTAACCAACAGAAGCGAAGTGAGTAGATCAAGAGGTGATTAATTACGTGAAGTATTGTATTTATGGGGAGAAAAACATACCAAGCCTCTCTCAGCTCAGGAATACTAGCCAGGAGAGGAGAGTGAGAAGCAGACGTGACATATACAGTGAATTTTTGTCCTCGGCTCTACACAGGTAAAAATATCCCACAATGATACTCTGGCAATAAAATTCTCTGCCCCTTTGATGTGACGCCAACAGATCTGACCACCCTGTTCCCTTACATCCTCTTCCATCACTCCTACACCTACACCCTACACCTTTATGCTCCTCCATCACTCCACGAAAGGCGGACAGACATGTAACAATCAGACGGCACCTCGGAAGAAAACACACACACACACACACACACACACACACACACACACACACACACACACACACACACACACACACACACACACAGGAACACATATATCGACAGTTACAAAGAAACCAAAAAAATACTTATATAAAACATTGCCACGAAAACTCTGTGACTTCCTCTTGCACCTGCGACGTCTCCCATCCCAGCTACTATCAGACGATTTTGTTCATCTGTGTCCCTTCGCTAAGCAGACGATTTTCCTATTGTAATTAAGAGACCTCGAATAATGAAAGGGCCTTGGAACAATCTACATTATTTACTTTTATTTTAAACCTGGCACTGGAGGGAGGAGCCTTTACGTGGTGGCATCAATATGATCGGCCAGTGGAGCTGCCTGGCTGTACAAACCCAATAAACGTCCCCTATTCCGCCTGCAGTCCACCGGGTTAACGTTCTAATGAGTCTGCTGTTACTATTACTACTACTACTACAACCACTACTACTACTATTACTACTACTATTACCAATGCGAGACGATTCAGACAAGCTTTCGTTGCACTGAGTCCATTTTTATTGCTTCCCGGACGACTTTTTCCTGTTACTTCCTGGCAACTTTTTCTTACCTCCAGACGATTTTCATTATCTCCAGACGATTTTTTATCTTCTCCAGACGATTTTTATAACAGACTAATATTATCTCCGGACGATTTCTAGACGATTTTTATTAGGGTACCTCCACACGGTTTTTCCTCCTGTTTTTTTTATCTCCAGACGATTTTTATTATCTCCAGGCGATTTTTTCCTCCAGAAGATTTTATTATCTCCAGACCACTTTTCCTCCAGACGATTTTTATTACCTCCAGACGATTTTTCTTCCAGACGATTTTTATTACATCCAGACGGTTTTCTCACCAGACTATTTTCTTCTTCCAGACGATTTTTTCTCCTGACGATTTTCTTCCAGACGATTTTTCACCTCCAGACGATTTCTTCTTCCTACTGCCAAACCATCTGACTCACCTGTCGCTACGGAGGGGTTAATCGCAGGATGGGAGTGAAAGGTAAGGATTCCGATCCCACGAATGGCCTGTCATCCCTTTGGTGGTGGTGGTGGGGAGGTGATGTGGTTGAGATAGCTTCATCCCTGTGGTGTGTGTGTGTGTGTGTGTGTGTGTGTGTGTGTGTGTGTGTGTGTGTGTGTGTGTGTGTGTGTGTGAGAGAGAGAGAGAGAGGGGAATAATTGGCAGGCTGCTGTTTTATATAGCCTATTCGTATTTTTATCATCTGTTCATATCAGGTCCACGGCACGACTGTTTCTGTTCTTCGGAGGCAGTGTGAAAGCCAGAATTAACCTTTACCCATACTGGTAAAGTACGACAGGGGAATGGGTGCCTGTATGGCGGATGATGGGCGTGAAGGGGGAAGTTTTGTAATGGTTCCTTGTGTGTGTGTGTGTGTGTGTGTGTGTGTGTGTGTGTGTGTGTGTGTGTGTGTGTGTGTGTGTGTGTGTGTGTGTGTGTGTGTGTGTGTGTGTGTGTGTGTGTGTGTGTGTGTGTGTGTGTGTGTGTGTGTGTGTGTGTGTGTGTGTGTGTGTGTGTCAGAATCAAGCAATGACTTTTAAAGGCCATACTAAAAAGGTTTCACTTGTAGACTCGTAGCACATGCATCGAGAAACGGGTTTGCTAATCACCAAAACATCGCAGCTTCGTATTCCCATTATGGATACATACAGACATACTTATATCTTTTTATCAATAGCCAGATGCCTTATTCCCGTAAGGGGTGGCCACAAACAAATCGCCTCCATAACGCCCTGTCCCCTGCCATTTTGCTGTCTTCCCCCAACTTACACCCCTTTCTCTTATAATACTTTCCGCTCCATCCCTTCATCCCATCCTTGGTCTCCCCCTCCCCTTCCCTCTCCCCCCTCCACCTCATTCATATACCCTCTCCTAGTTGGTCTCTCACTCTCCATCCTCTCCACATGGCCAAACCACCTCAGTGTACTTCTCCTAACGCTTTCTATCACATCCAAATCCACACCACAATGCTCATTCACTTCCTCATTTGTCAGTCTCTCTCTCCAAGTAACTCCACATGCTCCTCTCAAATAACTCATTTCCACTGTTCTCGCTCTTGATTTGTGTCCTTCATTCATTTACATACGTAAATGAATGAATACACAAACGAACAAACAAATAAGTAAATAAGATAAATAAATACATGACTATATTTACACAAATATATACATGTTGGACTGCAATAACCATCGCAAACACAAAATATACATGTTGCACCCCATAACCATCGCAAACTCAGTTTACCACGACAACATCTTCAGTAGAGGAAAGGTCAGTACTGAAGCTCCTACCTAAACCCAATACGGCATTTAGAGGTCAAGGGTACTTATTTCATCTCATATTTCATACTTAAGAATGGGTTTTAATGACAGGCTTAGTTGAGACAAGTGGAGGCTGCCAGACAAAGGAAAATGTTATGATCTTGCAAGGAATATTTATCCACTTAAGGAGTTAGTTGATAGGAGCACACGCGCGCACACACACACGCACACACACACACGATTATATATACCCACAGACGCGAACACTGACGTACACACAACCGCACAGACATAAAAATACACACATTGACACACAGGCACACATAAACACACACGCATACACACGAACACATACAAACACAATCATCCACACACATAAACACACACACGAGTGCATACACTCATAGGATGTACACACAGGGAGGCACAGAGACATGACCACAGAAACACTTACCTACACACACACACACACACACACACACACACACACACACACACACACACACACACACACACACACACACACACACACACACATATCCATCCATCCCCACACACACTCACCAAACCACACACCTAAACATACCCACATCCACACAAACCCAACCCAACCACCCACCCACCCACCAACACACACACACACACACACACACACACACACATCTCGTCCTAAAGGGCCTGACACACAATAAGACGCCCCGTATCTACAACTACACGAGAAAGTTTTGTTACATAATTTTAAAACTTGGCTGGAGAAGAAATAATCATGTCGCTCGGAATTATTCAAGGAGAAGAACTTTGCCCGAATTATTCAAGGAGAAGAACTTTGCCCACATGGTGAAGTTGTTCTTATTCTGAGGATAGAAGAGTTTGTTCCATTTTTACCTCTCCAGCTTCCCTCTCTCCCTTCCCTCTTTCCCGTCCTTCCTTCCTTCTTTCCTCCTTTCAGTCCTTCCTTCCTTCCTTCACTCATTCATTCATTCATTCCTCCATACACCTAATTCATTCCTCTCTCTCTCTCTCTCTCTCTCTCTCTCTCTCTCACACACACACACACACACACACACACACACACACACACACACACACACACCATGCAATACAGAGTGTTTCAATACTTTATTTCCACGTATACAGCCGGAGACAAAATTTCGCCTAATATTTCATCACTTCTGCTTCATACTTCCCTCTGTCGGCTAATATTATCAAGAGAGAAAGTTGGTATATTTCTTTGCCCATAAAATCCATACATGATTTTATCTGATACGATGCGCCAGAGACGGACGTGACGGACATGCCCTAAATGTGAAAAAGACACAGTGGAATAGTAGGCAAATATGTGTTCCTGATTGGGCATTAGTAGATATAAAAACTGATCAATTTCATGACGGTAAATAACAAGACAGTAAGCAATGACTTTCTAATCCTAGTGGTGCCAGCTTAGGAGCCCCAAGATTTTCAGAGTGTAATGTTAGAGCTTCCTAATCTTTGGACTACAGTTTGGGGTGCTTAACGTGTACTGCGGCTAAATCGGTGTGGACATCATCATCATCATCGTCATCATTATCATCATCAACAAAATCTTCCTCCTCCTCCCTCTCGTAATCATCACCACCATCATCAAAATCTCCTCCTCGTCCTCTTCCTCCTCGTCATCATCATCATCATCATCATTATCAAAATCCTTCTCCTTCTCATCATCATCACCATCATCATCAAAATCTTCCTCCTCATTCTCATCATCACCATCTTCATCAAAATCCTCCTTCTCCTCCATATCGTCGTCGTCGTCATCATCATCGTCATCATTATCATCATCAAGATCCTCTTCCTCCTCCTTATCATCATCATCATCATCATCATCATCAAAATTCTCCTTCTCCTCCATGTCGTCATCATCATCATCTTCAAAATTTTCCCTCTCCTCCTCCTCCTCCTCCTCCTGCACATCATCATCATCATCATCATTACCACCATCATCGTGCTCTTTCCCACCTAAGGATGTAAGGTATGATACAGAAATATGAAAAAATAAATTACAAAAAACGGGCGAACAATCACACACTGTTCATGACCCCGAGTGAATGGAGAGAGAGATGGAAAGAAGGGAAGAAAAGAATGGAAAAGGAAGAGAAGGGCGGGAAGGAAAGGAAGAGGAAGAAAAGGAAAGAAAGGGAAAGGAGGGGAGGTCAACAGAAAAGGAGAAAAGATGACGTAAAGAGGAATATAAAGGGAAGACAAGGGAAAATGGAAAGGGAAAATGAGAAGGGAAGAAAGGAAAAGAAAAGGGAGAGAGAGAGGAGAAGGGTAAGAAAAGAACAGAAGTAATGAGTGGAAAGGAAATTAGTAGGAAGGAAAAAAGGAAAGACAAAGGAAGGGAAAGAAAGAAAGGATCGGGAAAGAAGAAAAACGAAGAAGTAAAATGGATGGGTGGGAAGGAAGAAGTAAAGCACAGACAAATATAACAGGAAATGGGATGAAAAAGCAGTGAAAGGAAATATAGGGATGGAATGTACAAAGAAGTGATGGGAAAGGAAGTGAATTACAAGAGGCAAAGGGAATAAAAGGAGAGGAAGTGAAATGAAAAAAGGAGAAAGTTAAGGAAGCAGCCCATGCAATGTCTGTTCCTTCACTTGATGTATATATTGAGAGAGAGAGAGAGAGAGAGAGAGAGGAAGTGCCCCTAGACTGTCTATCCCGTCACTTGATGTAGTATAGTGAGACAGGCAGTTATGGCACCAACCTATTGTTGTTACCGAACACACACACACACACACACACACACACACACACACACACACATGCATCCTTACATAACATATCAATGCATAAAGTCACTTTCATTATCTCACGGATAAATATACACAAACAAACACATATAGTATTTAGCCTACATTTAACTCACATTCATACAGTTTCTCTCTCTCTCACACACACACACACACACACACACACACACACACACACACACACACACACACACATCCATACATTCAGTCTCCCTCACATACTGTAAACACGTTGTCATTTATATATATTCATCCTCCCTCCCTCCCTCCCTCTCATATCTACTTAGTTACCCGTATTCTCTCTCTCTCTCTCTCTCTCTCTCTCTCTCTCTCTCTCTCTCTTGGCTACCCACAGACCATTAAATGTGGTAGTTAAAATTATACTCCATATCCTTTCCCCACAACACGGCTACTTAGAAAGAGAGAGAGAGAGAGAGAGAGAGAGAATTACAGTCCTACTTTAACACGCTACGGAGGTTTTATTGTCTTTCTCCTCTTTTATATAGTCCATAATTAGAGGGTGCTTGTTTAACTAGAGGGCTTCTTAGTCTCTCTCTCTCTCACACACACACACACAGACACAGACACACACACACATCACTATTTCTCAGTTTATGTATGTATGTAGGTATGCCCTATTATATGGTCGTAAATACAGGGTGTTTTGTTTTTCTTGACCTGCTTATTTCTCTCTCTCTCTCTCTCTCTCTCTCTCTCTCTATCTCTCTCTCTCTCTCTCAGTCGTATTGTCCCTAATTCTTCCTGTCTGTCTCTCATTACTCTCTTCCTGTCTCATTCATTCCTGACCTATCTCATTACTCTCTCTCTCTCTCTCTCTCTCATTTTTCTGGGTCACCTTTATTCTCACTCACTGTTTCTCATTCATTCTGTCTTTCCCATTCGTTGCTTCTTCCATATTTTTTCCCCTTTCTTTCATTCTCACTCCTTCGCTCTCATTCACTTTCTATTTTCCCTCATTTAGTTTCTTTCTCATTCTTTCTCCTTCATTCATACTTAACTCGCCCAACGAAGCTGGAGGAGGTTATGTATTTAGTCTTGTTTGTTTTTCTTTTCTTTTTTTTTTTTGTTCACAAGATTGAAAAAAAGTTATTGATGGATTCCAATGAAATTTTGTAGATATGTGGGTCACAAGCCAAGGAAGAGCTGATTAAATTTTGGTGATGATTGAGCTGTCTGGTATATGTGGAGGAGGAGGAGGTATGCCGTCTGTGAGTGCCCTTAACTTCCATTTTTTGTCATTCCCTATTTCTCTATATCTCGCTCTCATTATCTTCAGTTCCGTCAGTCTTGCTAGTTCGTCGTATTTCCCCTCTCTCTCTTACTATAAATCTTTCTTAATATTTTAATACTCAAATCTAAATCCAGTCATGGTCGCAACTCGTATATTTTTTGTCTGAATAACGCCAAGTGATTTTATCCAACTGAAAATGAACAGATAAGGCTGAGGGTTTTAAAACAGCTCGGAATAAGGCCAGTATCACATTCCACCAAACGACAGATGATTTCTCTCTCCCCCCCCCTCTCTCTCTCTCTCTCTCTCTCTCGCTAGCGGAGTGTGAGTCATAGGAGCGTGAGAGCGTTCATACCTTCAATACGATAAAATAATCCTGAGTGAAGTCAATAAGTGAGCCCATACTAAGTAAAATGTTTATTCTCAGGTCTCTTTAACCCCTTCAGTCCTACGATATTCTTCTTGCTTTCTTGGTATCAGCAGATGATTTTATGTAGCTTCCGGGAAAGTGTTTGCAGCAATTCGGGTTTAGAGTTCGTGCATCATTCTTTCAGTACCAGACGTCTCTCCTAATCCAAATATCATCGTGTGAAAGGAGCGAGAACATAATGCTGAATAGGGAAACTCCGATCGCTGAGGGGGCAACTCCGACTGGTTTGAAAAAAAATAAAAAAATAAAAAATAAATATAAAAGAGTCTTATCTTTATTTTTTATACTTTTTTATATTTTTAGGTTTTAGTTTTACATTATGTAAATTTTTTCAAATCGGCTGAAATTGTTCCCAGCGGTCGGATTTGCCCCATTCTATAGTACCAATATCTAGTAACATCTGACGGAATACGCTAACCCTAATGAACAGAAATGTGATAATGTGGATGAATAAAAGGTAGTACAGGAAAACCATAACTACTACACCTCCCTGGGCAAAAACTTAATAGAAAATATAGAGAAAAAGTAGGAAATACACTAAAACAAAAAAGGCACTCACAAAACACTGAATGCCAAACTTTATCGGGTATTCCCAGAAAACTTTTAAAGCGGTAAAGAAAAGAATTCCTTGTATCCAGAAATTCACAAAATTGTTAACTAGTAACAGAAATAAAAATACTACCAGAAAAAATACCCCAGAAAAATGCAGAAAAAATGGCAAAAACTCACTCTAAAAATAGAGGACATAAGAGCATCAGAAGGCCATTAGCAATTCACTGCGAGAAAAGACAAATTGTACTAGTGATGTGGGGAAGGGAAGAGACAAAGGTATACAGACAGACAGACAAACAGACTGCGACAGAGATACACAGGCAAATAAACAGGCAGACAGACAGAGGTACACAAACAAACAGATAAACAGACAGACAGAGATGCAAGGATAAACAGAGACAAAAGAAGACAGAGAGTCTTTCTTCTATACTTTCGAGTCTTTTTTCTCCATTATTTCATCTTTCCAATAGTTTCAAGTATCGTAAACAAGAAAAAGTATAGAATAATATATTGTGGTTGTATCTGTTGTAGGTACTTGATTAAAACTTCAAGAGGAGAGCGTCAGACTGAATGGCAGTTGTAGCTTCCTCTCTGTGCTGTATTTAGTCTGTCCACAGTACCTACAATAGCCTCAAGTATCGTAAACAAGAGGGGGATGGCCAACGCGACACATCAGAAGGAGCCGAATCACCCCTTCCCCCTTTCCTCCTCACCTCCTCTCCCTAATCTGTCTCCCTACTCCCTCTCTCCCTCTCCCTCGTCAGTGTCCTTCTCTATTTTGCATTTCTCACCCCTTCTACAATACCAACAATACCCGCAAATATCGTAAACAAGGGAAGGGTACAGTGGTGGTATTCGCGGTTCAGTACAACCCTTTCCACAGTGCCAACAATGCCCTCAAATATCGTAAACATGAGAGGGTAGACCAACTTGACATACAATAGAACAGACCCTTTCTTTGTCCCCCTTCTTCCCCTTTCCTCTTTATCCCATCCCATCGTCATCTTCCTTACTTCCTGTCACTCTTATCCCTCCCCCGTTCCTCATCCTCTTCCCGTCCCTCCCTCACTTCCTTTCCCCCAATTCCCTTCTCGTTCCCCTGTTCCCCGTTCCTCCCCTCCCGCTCCTTCTCATCTCCGTCCCCTTCCCTTCCCTTCCCGTTCATTCCCCTCTCCCATTCCTATCTGCCCCCTCCCGTTCCCCTTCCCCTCTCACCTCTGTTTTTCCCCACTTCCCTTCTTCCCCAGTCCCAATCCCTCTTCCTTCCCCGGTTCAGCGCCCCCTCTTTTGCCCTACTCTCCCATTTCTCCTTCCCGATATCCCCGCTTTCCTCCCCTCCCCCCTCCTCCTTCTTCTCCTTCCCCTCATCCTTCTTCCTCCTCCTCGTTCCTTCCTCTCTTCCAACACACCTCCCCCTCGTCCCCCCACTCCACCCTTCTCTTTCATCCAATTCCTCGCCCCCTCCTTCCCGTACTCTTCACTGTCCCCTCCTTCCCCCTCCCCCTCTCTCGTACCCCTGCCTTCTCTCTCCTACTCCTTGTCCCTTCCCTTCTCTTCTCTCTTCCTTCCTCTTCCTCATCCCTCCCCCTCCCCTCTCTCTCTTCTCTCTTCCTTCCTCCTCCTCATCTTTCCCCCTCCCCTCCCTCTCTTCTCTCAACCTTCCTCCTCCTCATCCCTCCCCCTCCCCTCTTTCTCTTCTCTCTTCCTTCCTCATCCCTCCCCCTCCACTCTCTTCTCTCTTCCTTCCTCCTCACCCTCACCCCTTCCCTTCCCCCTCTTTGACCGTCTCCCCTCCTCTCCTTCCCTCTTCTCCCCACTCGTCCTCGTCCCTCCCCTCCCCCCTCTATGGCTGAGCTGAATACGCCCTCATTAGCCCAGATTAAGTTGACTGCCAAGGCGCCGCGGACTGAATAGGATCATTACACTACACGCCGTCCTCCCTCCAGCCTCCTCTTGTTTCTGCCAACATTATTTTTTGTGCACTAGGCCTCTAATTAATCTTGTAATCACTCTGTAGGAGGGTAATTAATCTTCGAATGAATGGGCAAGGAATTTATAGTTCTATTTCCGTGCCTACTTTTCACTCTACCTTGTCCCATCCTTAACTGGGAAATATAAAATGATGATGACGATGATGATGATGATGATGATGATGATGATGATGATGATGATGACGATGATGACGATGACGATGATGTTGATAATGAGGACGAAGTAACTGATCTCGAGGCATGTCTAGTGGCTTTTTCCTTTCAAGTTTGTAATTCTGTTTTGGCAGTTAACAGTTTCTTCAATTTGGATCAGCATGAAGACTTGTTTCTGGTAAGTTCCTTAGTTCTCCCACCACAACAAATCATCTTCCTACCATCCTTCCATTGTTTTAGGGAATTATATATATCTATGTATTTATATGAGTGGATGAAATTAATCTGATGGTATTGTAGGGTTTTATTTAATCTTATGAATCTGTGTTGAGTTTTAGCAATTTATTTTCCCCTTTTGTTTAGACTAGAATGAAGGGCTGTTGTTTTAACTCCCCGATGTCCTTGTATTTCTAGGACTGTTTTTGATACGTTTAATTAATATTGCGGCTCCTTGTTGTCTTTTGTTTTGCCTTTTTTTTTTTTTTGTATTTACCTGGCGTTTAAAAAAAATGAGTTCTATTATTTCTCACTACTACGAGTTGCCCTCCCGCTACCCTCCTGTTGTTTCTAGCACTCCTATTTTTTTTTTTTTTCCTGGTCTTTTGTACGAATTAATTAATCTTGTGACCCTCTGTTGTAGTCTCGTGGTTCATTATCGCCTTTGTTTTAGCATTAATGAAGGCGTGTTCTTATATACATTTTTAGCAGATTTTTAGCAGGCCCTTTAACACATTTTTAGCATATTTTTAAAGCAGATTTTAATAAGATTTTTCATAAGATTTTCTACAAATTTTTGAGCATAATTTCTGCAGATTTTTTGGGCAGAGTTTTAATCACATGTTTTAAGTTGATTTTTAAGCAAATTTTAAAGCAGATTTTCTGGAAGATTTTTACATATTTTTTAGATTTTTTTTTCAGATTATTCAAGCGGGTTTTTCTTAGCAGATTTTTCTTAACTTATTTTTTTTCGTTGTCTCACTGTACTATTTTTCATTCAATTATTTTCGACTTGATGGAATGGAGAGAGAGAGAGAGAGAGAGAGAGAGAGAGAGAGGGGAGGTCAGACAGAAAACTGAACAACGAAGAGGATGGTTTACCTCTTCAGCCCCATGACGTATTTATTTACCAACACCACCACTAGCTGACGTTATTCACCCTAGACAAGACCTTTAGTGAAAAATACAAGTGAAGGCTTTATGCAATTTTCCAGTTCCAAAATAAATTCTAAGCCGAACAAATCGTCCGGTAAGGAAGAATGTTCCTTATATGTCCTCGTAATGAAAGGGTTAATGCTGGGATGGAAGATGGAGGTGCTGAGAAACTGATGGAGGAGGAGGAGAAGAAAAGAAGAAGGAAAAGAAGTGGAAGAAGGAGGAGGAGAAGAAGGAGAAGGAAAAGGAGGAGGAGGAGGAGACTTATGCCTATTAAATGCCTAAGAGGATCATTAACACTGACAATCAATGTTTTCTAAGTCTCACTATTCCCGTAGAACACAACCAGCAACATTCGATCTAGGTCCCTTTTTTACTGATTGGTGAACAGGAAGAAGCGGGAAACAAACTGCACCCAACAGTCTTACCGGGCCAAGAATCGGTGTCTGGTTCTCTCACTGCTGCGCTTGATATATGCACACACACACACACACACACACACACACACACACACACACCTCCCCCTCCCCCCTAGAAAGTAAGGTGTTGTGAGGAAGGAGGGGATGAAGACTATGGGATGTGGGTATACAGATGGGGAAGACTTTATTTTTTTCTACCTGTACCTTTCGATGATCTTTATGAAACTAACGGAGACACGAGGCTGTTAAACGTTAATGGAGCCCGTTTCTGGCTCCGTTACTAAAAATCGTCCCTCCAAAGCTTAGCAAATCGTCTGGAGGTAGCAGTTTAATAGAATATGCGTCACAGGACTGAAGAGAGTAAAGGAGGCGAGATGGGGTGGCGAGGAGGGTGAATGGGAGGAGAGGAAGGTGGGTGGGTAGATAGGAGGACGAGTGGGAGGAAAGGAAAGGAGAGGAGGGTGAGTGGGAGAGGAGAGGAGGGTGAGTGGGAGAGGACAGATCAGGGATGATGGGAGGAGGGGGAAACAGAAGAGCATGGTAGAGAGGAAGAAGTTGAAACTATGAAAAACAGACTTCAGGCAAGCAGACAGGCAAAAGAAACCACAACCTTACCTAACAGTAGTGGTCAGAATTTGGAAATGGGACTGAGAGAACGTTGGGTCGAATACAGTGCTGTCATAATACCTTAACTGCTACTTCTGCTTGGTAAGGCACACACATAGACTATATACCGGTATGAGTTAGGATACTCTTTTCACTTTAAATTGGCCTAAAATTGACATACCACCTTCAATGATGAGTTGTAACAATAGATTATCGATAGAATAACGGGCTAGTCACGAAGAAGCTCTATCGAAAGGATGTAAAGCTTTAGCAACGGAAAATAGCTACAAAAGGACGAAAATATGGGCCAAGTTAAGATGATTTTTTTTTTTTTTTATGCAAGGAAGAAGGAACCAAAGGCCAGGAGCCCGCAAACCGTTCCTTCTAAGAAAAAAACAAAACCAATACAAAAGAGGGACCTGTAAAATGTCTCCCACTGATGAAAGAATATATGCTTCGTTTCCTGGGCAGTACGAAAAAGAAAAAATAGTAGTAATCGAACAGCCAGTAAAGCTACGAAACACACACACACACACACACACACACACACACACACAATATTAAACCTATGGAAATTAAGTTCATTTTCGGACGCATTAGGGATGAAGTAAACATCACGCTGACAGGAAGGATACGTCGAATAAGAAAGCACAAACGACAGAAATACTAACAAGAAGATAATTCGTCATTGAACTTCTTTCTGAATAAGACGCCCCAATTAATGATCTAGTGAGGGATAAAAATAAAAAGGGACAAAAAAGCCAATCATAGGTAACTGATATTTGTACAAAATTTTATCTTTGAAATACAGTATGTATCTAAGGTTATGTGTGCTATTGGTTATGGGTTTAGACGGCTTCGTAGTTCAGCTTCCTTAGTGATTTATTTTGCATATTACGCCTATTACGCTTTTGTACGCTTTTTATATCGTCTTAACATCGACAGTTTGCAACAATAACATTCAAAAGGCTACTCGGATGTAACGTGCCCGCTAAGTTAGTGATATTACGAAATATTCAAAGCCACTAAGAATACACTCTTAGGTGCGAATATGTATCTCATCCCAGACAAGGAACGCAATGCATTTTTTTTTTTTTTTTTGTGGCAACGCGAAGTACTGGGATATATAAATACAAATCCATGGACAAAACACTAAACACATCTGAGAGTACTTGTATGCATGAGAAAAACAGTAAATAGAGGACAGTACATCCGTGGATGTCTAGTATCTTTCACAATTACCCTTTTTGACAACTAATAGGTCAATAGCCTACAGAAAGATGAAACATTTACTCTATACATTTTCACTGCAGATTATAATTATTTCTCTTACCTAATTTAAACCTAACCCAATCCAACCCAACCTAACTCAAGCCCAACTTAACCCAGCCCGTTAACCCAACCCAACCTAACCTTAGCTATGTGGACACTAGCACGAGAAGGGCGTCCTCCGTGTGGGACTCAAATGTAAGCAAATAAAAATATTCTAAAGAGAATTGAATTGCAAGAAAAGCAGATAATGAAAAAAGATGTGCATGTAATTAAATAAAACACTGGACAGCATCAAAAGTAGTATGTCCATGAATGTACAGTCAAAGAAACAACTATCTTCCCAGTTCCGTCTGAAGAAAATTTACAACTGGCGAAATCAATGAAAACTCTATCTCTGGTGCGTGTTTCAGATGGTTCGATTTTTCTGCTATGCATTCGTTAAACTTTGGGAAGATGTTGTCTCTCTCTCTCTGTACTCCCCTGATAGTTTCTCCAGCTAAATATACACATTGGAAAGAAAAAAAAAATAAAGCAGGCCCGTACTCAGAAGAGGTAAACACATGATCGCACCTGCACTGACTGCATTAATTTCACTCATTGTCAAAGCATTATCACTTCAGTACGATATATTTAATCTCCTGCACATAACTTACGTGAAGAGAAAATCATAGACTTTAAGGGCTTGAGTGGATGACATCTGTAGTAGTTATGATGACTACACTTACACGAAACATGTGACTGACAAGACGAAACGATGCATAGGGTTTGAGTTGCTGCAATACTATATAGTCTGAAATGTCAGTCGGACTCCGGAGCTGGATTTCACGTCGATCACGTTTGGAGCACGTGTGGCCGCACACTAAGGCCAATATTAAGTGGCATAGGAGACATCGTAACATCCCTCCGGTGATTTATTTTACACTCTACACATTGACATTCTCTTGTAACTTACATATACTTTTTAAATATCGACTTACTTTGCATCAGTAACATGCCAGATACTGAATGTGCAAAATGAATCGCTATCAAAGAGGTGTTAACAAGTCTGCTATGCAATACAGACATAAACACTAATTCCTCCCCCTCCTCCTTCAATGGCCTACTTTAGGTTCGATGTTGAGGGCATGGTATTCAACCAAGCACTTGTCCCTCCCTCCTCCCTCAGCCCCGCCTCTGGTACGATGGGAGTACTGCTGTGAAGCAAGGCCGTTTGATGATACACTCCCCTTTATTCATCCAGATTTCTTTGTCTCGTATGTTAGCGCGCGCGCGTGTGCGTGTGTGTGTGTGTGTGTGTGTGTGTGTGTGTGTGCGTGTGTGTGTGTGCGTGTGTGTGTGCGTGCGTGTGTGTGTGTGCGCGCGCGCGCGCTCATATTCCATCACATACAGTATAGTTCCAATAGACTATCTTAATATTACGCAACACGTTTTTGTTACATTATCGTTACACAGAAATCATTAAATGTCATATTCGCACCATCCTTTCAGCGCCTGAGGCGTGAGGGACTTTGGCTAGACCACGAGACGAAACAAAGCTCGAGACGACAAAGCTGTGACCATACTCAGCACCACACCTGTATCGCTGTCACACCTATATTTATTTACTCTTGTTCTTATTTGTCTCGGCACTCAGTTCACTTGAGTTAATATGTGAATCATACTGTTATTATGACCGTATGAACAGTCACTTCTGACTATTTACCTATACACACACACACACACACACACACACACGATAAACATGGGAACTTGGATAAATAACAGTGTAGCATAAAACATCCTTGCTTCAAAACCCCCATCGTAGCCTACCAGAGGCTGGGCTGGGGGAGGGAGTGACAAATGCTTGGTATATTCCCATCTCTTGAACACTGACCCTTAATTGCGCAAATGCTTATCGCCGTACATTTAAAAACACCAGTACTAAAAATCTGGTCCAAGTGATCTCTACAGCCTAGTCCTTATGTCATTATGTAAATACAAAGGCGTTTTTAAACAATATCATATGACTCTCAGATGCTTATGTGAAAAGAGCAAGGGAGACAACTTCGTCCTCTACTCCTGAGCACGGGCCTGCGTCAACACGATATCACTAATACTTACCACCACCGCCATCACCACCAGGCCCCATCAGACGCCTCGTTTTCTCCATCTTTTTAATGGCTTCAGCGACGCAAACACACACAAATGAACACTAAGTGAACGTCACAATGCCGTAAATAACGAATTAAAGGAACACGCGGAGCTTCACCCCCTCATGCAAACAGTACCACATGCTCTGACGCCTTCTCTCGCTACCTTTACGTCCGCACGTTACAGGGTTGACGGTTCGTTTTTATATATATCGTATATTCGCTGTTATATTTAACTAAAGCGTTCTCATAACATGTCTAACCATACAGGACGATAAAGTATCTATTCTCATGTAAATTAAGTTCAGTATAGTTCGTCAGATTAGTGAAGAAAAATTAAATAAAAAGAAAAATTGGTTAGCGTCACTGTGAACTGGTGTTGTTAGTTTACAAAATCTCTACATAAAATAAAGATCGCAGTACCAACTCCTGATGTCGAAGATTACATCTTAATGATGTCTTTTATGTTATTTAAATCTCTGTTATCGAGGCTTTCTAAAAGCTTTTCCTTGTTTTATTTTTCACATCGTGCCTAAATATTCTGTTGTATGTTATAATTACGTTAATCCCTTCAGTCCGATGATGCATTATATACTTTTGCTGCCTTCACAAAATTTTATTCACCTCACGAGAGACTAATTCAACTGGAGAAAAATATAGCCTTCACTAACCCCCACACTACTCGAGGTAAGGCCTACGTTGAATAAAATCGTCTACAAGTAGCAAGAATAAACTAGAGATTACGTGACCGGATTGATGGGATTAATAAAACCATAATTTGCATCACATAACCTCGAACAAAATATCAAAGTGCCATATACAGACATAAACTGGTAAGGAAGAGGTGTTAGGGAGATTATACAACACGAGAAATAGACGTAAAATTTTTGTGTAGGCTACCTTACTTAATGCTAAGAGAATACCAGCTTACGAGTATATGTGCAAATCTATGGCCGAGGAAAAGGTGGTATGGAATCTGAACCAAGAAAATATGGTCCTTCAGCTGATTCCTGCAGCATTCACGAAATTATAGCAGGGTAAATGTGGATGAACTGTTGGAAGTGAGAACATGTGTTGCTGGCTGCGGCGTGGACTGGGATGGATTATATTTGGTTATGTGCATGCGTGGTTGTGGAAGAAGGGTGGATTATTATGTGGTTTATTGGAGTCTCTGAGTGTAGGTGCTATGTTGAGGTGGTTTGTGAGAGGTCGTGAAAATATATATATGGAATGGAAAGGCTTTATCATTTCTTATCCATTAATTATAGTTCATCCCATTTTTTTTTATTTTCCATGGGGAGGGTACAAAGGGTAGAGGGTAGTGCTACCCTCGATTTTTTCGCCATTCCTTTTAGTTGCCTCCTATGTGTAAAAAGACGGGAAATTTTTGTCGGAGCCATAGTGGATGGGTCTCTCTCTCTCTCTCTCTCTCTGGTAGGGTTTTTCGTTTATCTTCTTGTTCTGTCTTGCATATCATTTATCAAGCTCTTCAGTCCACCTACGCTTCTTCATGTTTTGGTCTTGCTACTTCCAGACTCTCACTCAGTTTAGAAGATGCCATAGTAGTAAAGGGATCAAGGAAGGCTACAACAAATCCCCCGAGTTTTAAAAAGTCTCATCTAAGAAGAATGAAATCGTCTGGCGTCTCTTGTTGTACCTTTATTACTTCTGTTACCCTGTGTTTTGCCTCGTTTATTTATTGTCTCGTAGGCGTGTGCTAGAGTAAAAAATTGTTGCAATGACTCTTGCATATTCTTTTATTTTTCAGGGTTTGATTTCTTTGTCTAGCCCTTTTTTGTGAATCACTGGTTAACGATGCGGCAAGTGTAGCATTTGTGAGCCAGTCTGTTTCTGTGTATCTGTATATGTCTGTGTTTACAAAATATTTCATGAATGATTCTATTTGGGTTGAAATTGTCACTTACAATGTATGCAAATCTGGGAAAAAGTTACTCGATTGTGTCTCTTGGTCTTGTGTCAGAATGAAGAATTATTGCTATTACTCTGATTCTCTTACCACTCCACTCCGTCCTCTCACCAGTCTGCCGTAGTTTTTTACTTGCCTGTGTGCATTTTTCATTTTCTCTATTTTCCTTTATTCCTTAACTTTAATTAATGCCTTCACTCTGGTATGGTATTTTTTTAGTTGATTCTAGTTACCACCAGACAATTTTCTTTAACTTAAGAACGATTTCTTGTAGTTAAGTAAAAAGGTTATATCTAACTTTTCTAATTAGGAACGTCTCTCTCAACCAACATAAAATTATCACTAAAAAAAAAAAAAGCTGCGTCGTACTGAAGGGGTTGAGACTATGATTGTCTGCGGTCTGTTTGTGGTTTGTTCAATTTATTCTCCGCGTTCTCGCCTCATTCATCTCTCTCTCTCTCTCGAAATATTTCTACCCTGCTATTTGTTTTCTCTCTCTCTCTCTCTCTCTCTCTCTCTCTCTCGAAATATTTCTACCCTGCTATTTGTTTTCTCTCTCTCTCTCTCTCTCTCTCTCTCTCTCTCTCTCTCTCTCTCTCTCTCTCTCTCTCGAAATATTTCTACCCTGCTATTTGTTTTCTCTCTCTCTCTCTCTCTCTCTCTCTCTCTCTCTCTCTCTCTCTCGAAATATTTCTACCCTGCTATTTGTTTTCTCTCTCTCTCTCTCTCTCTCTCTCATTTCTACAAAAGGCTTCGTTACATCAGAGGGAATCAATCAAAGTAATCTTTTCCCGATAATATAAAACTTCGATTCCTGATCATATCCTCATAGACTTGAGTTCATTAACCTCCTCTTTGATGCTGGAGAGAGGGATGCCTTCACGCGCTGGCACTGACAACCCGGCTGCTCCTCTGACCTTTTATACAAACACTCTTCTCACTCCCTCCCTATCCCCCAAAAGGAAGAGGTGAACTGCAGAAGCGGACCATCGGCCTTCAGTCCACGGGGTTCGCACGTTCAGTTAGGCCTGGGATCACAACAGAAATTTGGCTCTTTTTAATATATATATATATTTTTTTTTTGAGGGAATAATCTTGAGGGCTTGTGGCCTTTGGTTCCTTCTTGCATAAAAAAAAAACTGCAAAGAGAGGCTACTCCTAAGCTTAATGAAATCGTCTGCAGGTCGGGAGGATGGCACAGTTAACCCCTCCATCGTCGTCAGAGGCTAAAAAAAAAAAAAAAATCGCACTGTGGCAGGAATAAAACAGCTTAGATGTGTGACGTCATGAATGGCTTCCTGGATACCGTATTAACCCATTCGCCACGAGGACGTATTTATTTTATTTTTCACTGCCACCTGACGATTTTTATCCAGCGATTTTACTCAGCTCTAGTACTGAAGGAGCTGATTGAGGCTATATCTTAACCTCCCAGTTCGATAATTCTCCCCTGAGCTGAAGGAAATCGTCTGGAGGTAGCAAGCATATCATTAGACGACGAGAGGCCACTCCTAAGATGAATAAAATCGTCTGGCTGTCCTAAGAGTATAGTAGTTCAGATTTCCTTCCTTCTCAGACGGTTATTTGGGGCTACTTTCTTTTTATCCCTTTCAGTACAGACGGTTTCTTTCTATTGGTCCTGCTTCGTGCCACAGCCAGACGGTTTTCTTCAGCAAAGGAGAGGGTAAAGGGATGATACTTGTCTTGCTTTGTGTGTGTGTGTGTGTGTGTGTGTAGATCCTACCCTCCTCATGTATGATAGTGTGAATAGGGTTGTGATGATGATGATGATGCTGATGGTGATGATGATGATGATGGAAATGATATGTTGACGAAAATAATGGCTATGAAAGTGATAATAATGATGATGAGGATGACGCTGCTGCTGCTGCTGCTGCTGATAATGATGATTATAATGATAATGATGATGATGATGATGATGGTGATAATGATGATGATGATGACTTAAAGTAGCTTCCATCCCTTAACTAAAACAATAACAAGCAGAAAATTAATCCCCCTAAGAGCTCATTCATGGCCAGTGAGAGAGAGAAAAAATGCAAATACCACTTGAGAGAGGAATGTTGAATTAGGCTGTGGGAAGCTGTAAGGAAAAAAAAACTGAAGGAAATATTAAAGCATGAATAAATACATAAATAAAAATGAGAAAAAGATATGGAAAAGTAAAAAGTATTGACCCATGAAAATTAAATAATAAACTAAAGCAGGGAGTAGAGTAGAAAATATTAGAATACGAAAAAAAAAACCTATCTGCTTAAAGTATCTATGGCCATATACTTTGTCCTCTGCCATCAAGCTGCCCTTTCTCGAACTCAGAACACCCTCACTCTGATGCCTCTCGACCTTATCCCTCCATCTCATGAAGGTAAATAATATACTAAAAATAAAAAGGATATTAACTTGAAAATAGAAATATGAGAATGGATAATATGAATACAGGAATAAAAAAAGGACAAAAGAGAGAGAGAGAGAGAGAGAGAGAGAGAGAGAGAGAGATTGTATATTATAAAGACGAGATATAAATGTAAACAAAAATGAAAACAGAATTAGAGACAATATGATAAATAGGGAAAGCACTAAGGAATGCACAAAGAAGGTTTCGGCGTGTGTGTGTGTGTGTGTGTGTGTGTGTGTGTGTGTGTGTGTGTGTGTGTGTGTGTGTGTGTGTGTGTGTGTGTGTGTGTGTGTGTGTGTGTGGAAGAGAAAAATATACAAAAAAAATTAGTAGCTAGTGTCAGTGGAAAATAATAGTTAAGGAAAATAGGAAGCATAAAAAGTAAAAGGAAAATATGTCAAGATGGAAAAAAGTATAATCTATCCTGACGCTGCATCCTGAGAGGGGTGTCCAGGAGAAAACACCAAGAAAATTTAAAGAAACTTAAAAAAAAAAAATGGTTTGGTAGGTAATGTGTGTGAGTGTTTAGAGGAAAATAAATGAAATTGTGAGAGAAGAGAAAAATAGAAGCAAATAATAGAGTAAAAAAAAAAATAATATAACTCTAAAAGAAGACAAGAAAAGATGAGTTAACAGTGTGCGTTGGTGTGAAAAAAAATAATGAATGAGAGCAAAAAAGAAAAAAAAGAATGAAAGAAAATCCCAGGGTTAAATAATGAGAAAATGAAATGAAAGAAGGTAAGATATAATTAAATCACACACACACACACAAAAAACTAGGGAGCGTACAATAACAGGAAGAGGTGGCGCTGTGTGTGTGTGTGTGTGTGTGTGTGTGTGTGTGTGTGTGTGTGTGTGTGTGTGTGTGTGTGTGTGTGTGTGTGTAGTGCGGGGGGAGGGAAAAGAAGAAAATAAAGAGGAAAAAAGACAACGGATCAGAGTACTTGAGATTCAGAAAGGAAATTTTAGAAGAATGTAAGAAAAGAAGAAACAGAGGATATTCACTGGAAGAAATAAAACAGAAGTGGATAAAAAAAAATAGAATAATAACAGAAAGATAATTTTTAAAAATAAAGACGATAGAGAAGAGAAAAGAAATAAACATACTAAGAGAACACACACATACACACACACAAAAAAAAAAGAAT
>NC_136999.1:7285353-7347853 GCF_032717465.1 Coenobita brevimanus | reverse complement strand
CTGGAAGCTGTGTAGATTAGACTGGATACAAGGGACCAGGGAAGGGAGGTGTAATTGTGCGATAAGGGAAAGGGTGATAGGAAGGGCTGTAGTAATTATAGAGGTGTCTTCTTGGGAGTAGTGGGGAAAATGTACAGTATGTTAGAGTTACCCCTTGTATCTGAGTGCCATTTTTTTTTTTTTTTTTTTTTAAATAGGTTTATCCAGCTGCTATAGACGATTTGGGTCACCTTAAAAGAGCCCCATGGGAGTAAAGGAACTGACAGAATTTATACCTAACCACTCCAGGTCGAAAAGTCTCTCCTAACCTGATCAGTATCGTCTAGAGGGAGTAAAAAAGAATAGAATCACATCAGATTGAGGAAGCGAAAACAAGCAGGAAAAAGTTTGTGCGAGGAGCGGGGTGGATTTAGTGATGGCAGGGGATGTGCTGATCAGATATTTACACCATGAAGTCTGGCAGGAAGTTTTTGAAAATGGAAAAGGGGCTGTTTGTAGCATGTGTGGATCTGGACAAAGCATTATGACACAGCAGATGGGCAGACATTGGAGAAAGTGGGAGTTGGACATGGAGTGGAGGATGGATCACTCAAAACCATCCAAGGTATCCATGATGGGACAAAATCATAAATTCAAAGCGTGGAAGGTGTTTGAATTGAGAGATTCGGCTAAATTGTTGGACTGAAACAGGGATGTGTTCTGGCCCATCCTGCCCAGTCTTGCCCACCCATTCCTTTCATATATTCTTTTGTGTGGTAAATAACACAGCCGTCACTATATCGACTGCCAACCGACCTACAACAGGGCATACTTACTCCGTCGTTGCCTTTTATCTGTTGCCATGCCAGCCCATCCTGCTCACTCCTCTGCGGCAACTCCCCCAGGCCTAAAATAAATAAATGAATGAACAACTAAATAAATAAAATAAACTGACAGCAAACTGACAGCAAACCCTTTTCTGTATCCTCCTACTTTCTCTATACTCATTTCAAAGCCAAAGGTGGCTGTTGTGTATATATACGCAACGACTTATCTGGCTCTCGTGTTCCTGAACTTGATTCTTCTGAATTCTCCACACTCTGGCTTCGGCTTTCCTGTCATTCTCTGACTAAATATATCTGTGCTGTTTACTTATCCCCTAATTCTACTGACTATCAAAAATTCTTCGACTATCTTACTTCTACGATGGAACACATTCTATCCATTTCTCCTTTCTCTGAAATCTCCATTCTTGGAGATTTCAATGTTCACCACCACCTTTGGCTCTCCTCTCCTTTCACGGATCCACCTGGTGAACAAGCCTACATCTTTTCTATCCTTAATGACCTAGAGCAGCTTGTACAGCACCCTACCCGTATCCCTGACCGCCTTGGAGAGAGCTCCAACATACTTGACCTCTTCCTCACAACTAATCCTTCTGCTTACTCTGTTAATCTTTTCTCTCCGTTGGGCTCCTCCGATCACAACCTTATTACCTTAACCTGTCCTATCACTCCGGTGTCCTGTGGACCCTCCAGGGAAACGTCGTCTGTGGCATTTTGGAGCCGCAGACTGGGAGGCCCTCAGGCAGTACTTCTTTGATTTTCCCTGGAATGATTATTGCTTCCATGGCCGTGAGCCATCTGAGTGTGCCTTGCGCATTACGGAGGTTATTCTCTCGGGCATGGAAGCATACATTCCTTTCTCATATCCTTTGACTAACGCAAGAAAGCCTTGGTTTAATCACGCTTGTTCTAATGCTGTCCGCAACAAGGAGAGGGCCTACAAAAGGTACCGGAGCCAACCCACCCCTGAATCACATCATCTTTACGTTTCTGCCCGGAATCGTGCTAAGTCTGTTCTTCGCTCTACTAAAAATAATTTCATCCATACTAAATGCTCTCAACTCTCCAACTCGAATTCTTCCCGCTCCTTCTGGCATCTTGCCAAAAATCTTTCTAACAACTTTACCTCATCATCCTTCCCTCCTCTTTTCTACTCTGATGGTTCTGTAGCTATTTCTTCTACTGATAAAGCAGATCTCTTCGCACAAACTTTCTCCTCCAATTCTACCTTAGACGATTCCGGTGCTGTTCCTCCATCACTTCCCCCCTCTGACTTCCTCATGGCTGACATTAAAATTTCTTCAGTTGATGTATTTTCTGCCATCACTGGCCTCAGTACTAACAAGGCATATGGGCCTGATGGGGTCCCTCCTGTTGTTCTCAAGAACTGTGCTTCTGTGTTTACACCCTGCCTAGGCAAACTCTTTCGTCTTTGTCTGTCAACTTGTACCTTTCCTTCTTGCTGGAAGTTTGCTCTCATTCAGCCAGTCCCAAAGAAGGGTGACCACTCCCAACCCTCCAACTATCGTCCAATTGCTTTAACGTCCTGTATTTCAAAAGTTTTCGAGTCAATTCTTAATAGAAAAATTTTAAGGCATCTTTCCTATCACAACCTTCTTTCCGATCGTCAGTATGGGTTCCGTCAGGGACGCTCCACTGGCGATCTTCTCACCTACCTTTCAGACTCCTGGTCATCCTCCTTTCGGGACTTTGGCGAAAGCTTTGCCATTGCACTTGACATCTCAAAGGCTTTCGATCGAGTCTGGCATAAATCTTTAATTTCCAAACTGCCCTCCTACGGTTTCTATCCTTCTATCTGTGCCTTCATCGCTAGCTTCCTTTCTGGTCGTTCTATAGCAGCTGTTGTAGACGGCCATCGTTCTTCTCCTAGATCTATCAACAGTGGTGTTCCTCAGGGCTCTGTCCTATCACCAACTCTCTTCCTTTTATTCATCAATGATCTTCTAAGCTGTACATCTAACCATATCCACTCATACGCTGATGACTCCACCCTTCACCTTTCCATTCGGTTCCCGCAACGCCCATCTCAACAGTTACTTCAACAAACAAGGGATGAGGCTATGGCACACCTAATGTCTGACTTGGCTCGTATCTCTGACTGGGGTAAAAATAATATGGTTGTTTTTAATGCATCTAAGACTCAGTTCTTACACCTATCAACCCGACAAAATCTTCCACAGGTATACCCACTAATGTTTAATAATATTCAGCTTAATCCTGCATCATCCTTGAACATGCTTGGGGTTTCATTTACTCGGGACTTATCTTGGAAAGATCATATTACATCTCTTGTAAAATCTGCTTCCAAGAGATTGGGTGTGCTAAGCCGACTCCGCTCTTTCTTTACCCCTGCGCAATTGTTGACTCTATACAGGGGTTTTATCCGCCCCTGTGTGGAGTACAACTCTCATGTGTGGGGTGGCTCCCCACATACAGCTCTTCTCAATAGGGTGGAGTCAAAGGCTTTTCGTCTCATTAACTCTCCTCCTCTTACTGACTCCCTTCAACCTCTGTCTCTTCGCCGCACTGTTGCATCTTTATCTCTTTTCTATCGCTACTTTAATGGTCACTGCTCCTCTGAACTGTCTGCTTGCATTCCTCCACCTCTACGACGGGCGCGTAGCACCCGTCTGGCAGCAAACTCTCATCCTTTTTTCTGTCCAACTCTCTAATGCAAGAGTTAACCGTTACTCCCAGTCTTTCATTTATGCAACAGGTCAGCTCTGGAACTGTCTCCCTCTGTCTGTATTTCCTGCTGCCTATGATCTCCAGTCTTTCAAACGCAGTGTGTCCAGGCATCTCAAAATGATCGGATCTTGAATTTGGCTCTATATTGTATTTTGTTTTTCTCTTGGAGGGAACTGTTACTGCGGGCTCATGGCCTTTGGTTCCTTCTTCCTCGCATTAAAAAAAAAAAAAAAAAAAAAACGGAAGCTTATTATCTCAGTCATTTAGGTCAACAGAGAAAAATTCAGTTCAAGACTGTGAAGATACATGTCTAATAATGTGTGTGTGTGTGTGTGTGTGTGTGTGTGTGTGTGTGTGTGTGTGTGTGTGTGTGTGTGTGTGTGTGTGTGTGTAATACTATTCACAACATCAGAGAAGAAATGGGTGGGGGGGTTGGGGAGTACCGTAGTAGGTGGGATATAATAGGATGGTGATGGGCGGGAAAGTATAGGTTATGAGGAAGGATACTGTAGGTAGATTGGTAAGGTGGAAGGTGGGGGAACGACAATTGGTGTGGTGGGCAAAGGGGAGCAAGTGGGGTGGGGTGGTGGGGTGGGGTGGGGTGGGTGGTGGCTTGTGGTGGGGTGGGATGGTGGTGTGTGGTGAAATATGGTGGTGGTTTGGGATGGGGTGGGGTCGGGTGGGGTGGGGTGGTGGCTTGTGGTAGGGTGGGGTGGTGGGGTGGGGAAGGGTGGTCGTTTGTGGTGGGTTGGGATGGAATAGGGCTGAACAATACACCCTGTGAAGGCGGGTGTTTTAAGAAGGGCGGTGTTGGTAGAGGGAAAGTGTTAATAAAAAGAAAAAAAAATGTCTTAGAAAGTTTGTCTTGGAGAGAGAGAGAGAGAGAGAGAGAGAGAGAGAGAGAGAGAGAGAGAGAGCGTGGAGAGGAGCGGGCAAGAGGAGCTGGGATGGCTGGACAAGGCAGGAACAATACACCCTGTGAAGATATGGCAATTCAGTTGGTCAGAATAGACGTGGTGATCAGAACTTTCTATGAGCAGAAGAAGAAGATTTTGATGAAGAACAAGAAGCAACTGGTGATGATGATGATGAAAATGATGATGATGATAATGATGATGACGAAGAAGAAGAAGAAGAAGAAGAAGAAGAAGAAGAACAACAACAACAACAACAACAACAGCAACAACAACATCAACAGCAACACGAAAATATGCAATCATGGCTCCCATATACCTTGCGTCTCATTTTGCAGGTAAAAAGCATAATAGCTCCCAAATTGTTTCACATTTGTCCAATATTTCTCGTAAAACAGATTTGCTTCCTTTCGCCCATCTGTGTGTGTGTGTGTGTGTGTGTGTGTGTGTGTGTGTGTGTGTGTGTGTGTGTGTGTGTGTGTGTGTGTGTGTGTGTGTGTGTGTGTGTGTGTGTGTGTGTGTGTGTGTGTGTGTGTGTGTGTGTGTGTGTGTGTGAGAGAGAGAGAGAGAGAGAGAGAGAGAATCCACTCTGGATATTCATTGGTGTTCGACGATGTAGAGAGAGAATTGAATTTTTAATCTGTATAGTAGGAGAGAGAGAGAGAGAGAGAGAGAGAGAGAGAGAGAGAGAACCCACTCCGGATATTCATTGGTGTTCGACGATGTAGAGAGAGAATTGAATTTTTAATCTGTAGAGTAGGGGAGAGAGAGAGAGAGAGAGAGAGAGAGAGAGAGAGAGAGATTCCTACCAAGTGTGAGACAGCCGTAAAAGCGAGTGTCACGAACAAACAGCGAAAGAATAAGCTTTTACTCGGCTTTTCTGATATTACTGAATTGTTTTTTGTCCACTTTGATTCACACTACAATTTTCTGTAACGCCAAACCCAACTACCACTGTATTGTGTAACCTTCAGTGAGACTACCACCACCACCACCACCACCTGTAGCCTCTCACCATACTACTGTTAGTACCGGTATTACTGTATGTCATTTTTCACGGTATAATATCAGCCATTACTGGTACTCGGAGTTGTTGTTATTATTATTATTATTATTATTATTATTATTATTCTGTTGTTGTTATTGATGGGAATGTGTCTCCCTCCGGCTCTAACCCAGCGGTGCTCAGCTTAATCAGGTTACGAATATTTTCTTGAATGTCAGAACTGGGAGCGACTCCTACGTCTACTCTTCCTCCCTATGGCGCCCGTGATCCGTATCTCTGTATGTACGAAATGGCATTCCCCTGTCTTGGCAACTGTGGATGTAATCTTAGAGAGTCAAAGATGATAACTGGGTCCCCTTCCCTCCCTACTCCCTTGGATACTACAGATTGATTACATCCAAGCTCACAAAGCAAGAGCAGGTAATATTTTTTGCTTCGAGTGTCTGTCTATCTGTCTGTCTATCTGTCAGTCTGTCTGTGTGAACAAAATGTCTCGAACAGTTTTTATATAATTTTAAATTCTGTGGAGAAGTTGAAATTTTGAGGAGGGTTTAACCTTTTTTATTTTTATTTTTTAATCATTAGGTAAAAGGCCAAGATCACACTTAAACTGCTTTCATTTGTTTTGGACTAAAGTTGGTGGAAGGGTTGACGGTAAGGCAAGAACGAAGGAGTTCGATTTTAAGAACAATCGGCCAATGCTCAGTGTCACAGAGCAAGGCCAAAGGCTGACTCGTGTATCTGTGTGTGGACATATGAAAAAGAAAAAAATAATTTAATTTGGACCAAACTTGGTGGAAGGTTCAGGATTAGCCAAGGCGTTGATAAAAAAAAAAAAAAAAGAAAGAAGAAGAAGAAGAAGAAGAAGAAGACTATGTCCGAGGCCAAATTAATTTACAGAAAAAAATAAAAAATCAGGGTCCCAGGGCAAGACCAACTCAGATAATACTGATCCCATTAAGAGTACCAAACTTGGTGGAGGGGTTAAGGATCAAGTATGAATGAAGTAATTAGATTTTTGACAGCAGTAGGTCAAAGGGCAAGATCACCGGGCATATTCAAATCACTGGCCCTTTTATTTAGTCTGGCGGGGGCGTCGTGCTCTCTGAATGCTCCTCTCTGTTGAGGCCGTAAGTATACCCATAAAAATTAATTTCCTTTATCTTTAAAAACAGTGACCATTTTTAGCCGAGTTGGGACTTTGGAATGAAGTTTTGGTCCCTCCCCCAGGAATTGAACCCGGGACCTTTTGCTTTCCAGTGTATAGCGGGAATTTGTGCTGGTGGTGTGCACATTGGATACAAGCCCTGACCTAGCCCATCCATAATTGAAGGGGCCATCTGTTGGGGTGTGGGACAGTGGCGGCGTTGGTGGTGTGGGGTGGTGACGTGTGTGAGATTAGGGCGGTGTGTGTGTGTGTGTGTGTGTGTGTGTGTGTGTGTGTGTGAGAGAGAGAGAGAGAGAGAGAGAGAGAGAGAGAGAGAGCGAGAGAGAGAGAGAGAGAGAGAGAGAAACTTGTTCCTCCCAAGCACATTAAAGTCTTTCATATTTTTTCGCCTCTTCCCTCATATTCTTATCTCTGCTCACTCCATCTCCTTCATATCTCTCTCTCTCTCACACACACACACACACACACACACACACACACACACACACCATACTTCACACTGCCATACCAAATAATGCCCTGTTTCACACACACAAATCACACTGTCACTTCACACTGCTACCAATGCAGTACAATGCCATGCCACCCATTGCCACACCACACCACACACGGCCACACCACAAACTAACACACCACACACTGCCACACCACTCACTTCTACACACCCTCACACTGCAACACCTTACACTGCTAATCCACGCAACCACAACACACTGCCACACCTCATACTGCCACATCACACACACACACACACACACACACACACACACACACACACACACACACACACACACACACACAGCCACATTTAAACACACGACCACAACACACATTACTTTACACACTACATAACCACATTGCACACCACCACACACACCACACATTCTGCCACATCTCACGCTCTCTCTCTCTCTCTCTCTCTCTCACACACACACACACACACACACACACACACACACACACACACACACCACGCAGTCCTACACCTCACAATATCACGCCATACACTTATACCGGTTAGAGAGAGAGAGAGAGAGAGAGAGAGAGAGAGAGAGAGAGAGAGAGAGAGAGAGAGAGAGGAGGGGGGGAAGGTTTGCAAAAGTGACGGAAGAAATGGAAAAAGAAATCAAGAGGAAAACTCCACGAAGAAGAAGAAGAAGAAGAAGAAGAAGAAGAAGGAGGAGGAGGAGGAGGAGGAGGAGAATAAGAATTAGAATGAGAATAAGGATAAGAACAAATAGAAGAAAAAAATCAGAATCTGAATCAGAATCAGAATCAGAAGATGATGATGATGAAGAAGAAGAAGAGGAAGAAGAAGAAGGAGAAGAAGAAGAAGAAGGAGAAGAAGAAGAAGAAGAAGATGATGATGATGATGATGATGATGAAAGAGGAGATGAATGAGTGAGGCAGAGTGAGAGGACGCAAAGCATAGATCAAATGCGAAATACTGATACTGATAATCCAGAAAGAATAGTTACACGGTGCAACATCCGCTTTCTGCATTTAATCGATTTTATTCTTCCCTTACCTTTAACCCGTCCACCAAGTCTGGTCTAAATCGTATGAAAGCTGTTTAAGTTGACCTTCCCATGTGACCTTGACCTTTGACCTGCTGGGAAAGAAAAAACAATAGGGTACCTCCTGGGATGACCCTCCACCTTTCCACCCACTTTTTCAAAATCAGGTCCAAATTGTTATGTCCAGAGTGTGTGTGTGTGTGTGTGTGTGTGTGTGTGTGTGTGTGTGTGTGTGTGTGTGTGTGTGTGAGAGAGAGAGAGAGAGAGAGAGAGAGAGAGTGTTCACAAACAGACAGACAGAATCACACACACGCCGGGCAAAACAATGTACCTGCCGTGTTACGCGTGACCAGGTGTAAAACTAATATAAAAAGAGAAAGAAGAGGAAGAAGATGAGGAAGAAGGAAGATGAAAAAATGAGAAAGGGTTGGAAGAGGAAAAAGATGAAGAGGAAAAAAGGAGGAGATGGATGAAGGAAGGAGGTGAAGGAAGGAAGAGGAAGAGGAAGCATATAAAAACAGCATCTCAGTCACCCCTTCCTCAAACTCCTTCAAGAAAGCTGAGATAAGTCCAAGGTGACAGAGAGAGAGAGAGAGAGAGAGAGAGAGAGAGAGAGAGAGAGAGAGAGAGAGAGAGAGAATCGGCTAGACAGACAAAAAGACAGAGAACCATTACAATTGTGTACTTGGCCAAAAAATATGAAAAACATGCAGTATTTCTTTTAGCCGAATTAACCTTCTTATGGTCAGAACAACTCCTTTACTTTATTCAGCTAATGCTAGAGGATTATAATGAGCAGAGAGTGAGTCATAGGAGCCTGAGAGTGTTAATATCAAATCCAAATGTTGGTGGCTGGTTGATTTCCTCTTTTGACTCCAAGGGAACATCAGCAATATCCTGCAGTTTCTCCGGGAAATTGATACTCCCATTTCCTTTGCCACTACATTTTGGCAATTTTTGATGGAGAAAAAATTACAATAAGTGCGGGACGTTTCATACAAAGTTTAAGAACTGCTTGTGTTATTTATCCATGCTTTATCTCCATTCTCTCTTTTTTTTTTTCTTTTTCACTTAACATGGTTTCTTGCGGTGCTTTATTATGTAGAGCTCTGAGCTTTCATTAAAAAAAAAATGTGTGTGTGTGTGTGTGTGTGTGTGTATTTCTTTATGGGGGAGTAATGATTGTGAAAAGTTGTCCAGTAGTTATAATTATCTTGTTTAAGTGATAAACCGGAATACCGCAATGTATATATATATATATATATATATATATATATATAATATCCCATTAGCTATGCACAGCTGTCATTTAATTACAGTATTTGGTTACTCAGGGCCACTTAGTATCTTTTCTGCCTTTTTTTTTTTTTTTTTTAATACGTCTCGTTCATAAAGGGGACCGGGTCAAAAAAAGGTGTGGGGCCTACTAACTCGTATGATGTCCCACACCACTTCTGTTTATAAATATGGCTTCAAACTTTCGCTTGCCAATACTTGAGAAAATACACTACACATGCAGATTAGCTGTTTGTACCGTGGGAGTGGGGTAATTTATATGCAGCCAGGCATTCTGTATCAGTAACAATTGTCTAGCAATCTATCTCTATCTATCTGTCTATTGCCAAACGCCTTAATCTCTTAATGGATGGCCACAGACAAATCGCCTCTACGTTGCCCTGTCCTCTGCCATTTGGCTGTCTTCCCACCAACCCACCTCCCATAAATCTCTCCACTCCATTCTTCCTTCTGAACCTTGGTCTGCCCTTCCTCCTCTCCCTTGCCATTCCACCCACATACGCTCTTCTAGTCAGTCTCTCATTTGCACATTCAAAGTATACTGTTCACTGGCAGAGAAAATAATCCTTCTGGGTAGAGCTTTTTATCTGGCAGTAACCTTGACCTATGACGCACCACTCTCAAGTTAGCCACAAGGAAGAAAAAAAGTTGTAAGGTCAAGGCTATAAAAAAGTTAGAGCCCGATCAGAGAGAGAGAGAGAGAGAGAGAGAGAGAGAGAGAGAGAGAGAGAGAGAGAGAGAGAAATGAATGAGCAGGAAGACAGAATATGAAAGAAAAAAAGAAAGAAAAAGACCGACAAGATAACATATGGAAGAGAAACAGAGAATAGACATGACACAGACGACAAAGCAGAGATAGAGATGGAAATAGATAGATTGAGAGAGAGAGAGAGAGAGAGAGAGAGAGAGAGAGAGAGAGAGAGAGAGAGAGAGAGAGAGAGAGAGAGAGAGATACAAGGTGTGCGCCGTAAATAGCGCTATTCAAGAAACTCCCCTGATGATATCCTGTGTGTCACAAAGACGGCTCAGTCGGTTAATGTGGGCGTAGATGTGACAGTGGGAGTAAGAGGTGAATAAATGATACAAATTATTCACTAATAATGCCAAGCCATCCCCAGAAAACACACAAAAAAACACCTGATTGAAAAGGAGCGTTGCATTTGGCCACACTGTATATCACCCAAAATTATGAGTTACCCCGTTTAGTCCAACCCATTTTCTATTTTATTGTCATTTTCATTATTTTTCAAGACATCATTATTTCACGTACAGGAGATTTGGAATGCCAGGAGAAAATATTATATAGATTTTCCTAATATTGTGGAGTTCTTTTTTCCTGCTTAATAAATACACTAAAAAAATAAAAAAAATAAATAAAAAATAAAAAGCTAGGAAATACGTCCTTGAGTTTACAGGGGGTAGCTTAATTTTGATATATTTTTTCGTATTTTTGTGTTGTATTGGAAAAATCTAAATAATCCGCACTCAACACACACACACACACATACACACACGCAAAAAGCTCCTATTCATCCATTACTTTGTGTGTGTGTGTGTGTGTGTGTGTGTGTGTGTGTGTGTGTACTTTATTGGTGGGGGAGGAGGAAGAGAAGTTAAATTGCTGGGAAGACATGGAATTTCGAGGTGCCTTGATTTTTAGTGTGGGTGTGTGGGTGGGAGAGAGGGAGGTGGGGAGGAGGGGGTGAGTAGGAGAAAAAGATGGAGAGAGAAACAGTGACAGAGATGCAAAGATAGATATATAGGTAGAGAAACAGAAACAGGTATATGGACAGATAGATAAATCGATAATTGCTATATATTTATTTATTCATTCACTCACTTATATACAGAGAGAGAGAGAGAGAGAGAGAGAGAGAGGGTGTGTGTGTGTGTGTGTGTGTGTGTGTGTGTGTGTGTGTGTGTGTTGAAGTGTATGTACATGTGTGTGCTGACATATGTATGCCTCTGTGTTTTCTTTCTCCTGAGGGTAAAATTAATCCCGACATTCGTTTCAGCTGTCAGTGGGGTGGGGGACAAATGCAATGGTTTGGATGACAGGTAAATGTTCAAGTGTTGTAAAGTGTGTGTGTGTGTGTGTGTGTGTGTGTGTGTGTGTGTGTGTGTGTGTGTGTGTGTGTGTGTGTGTGTGTGTACGACTTGATGAATGTGTGCATTTGTTAGAGGTGTGTGTGTGTGTGTGTGTGTGTGTGTGTGTGTGTGTGTGTGTGTGTGTGTGTGTGTGTGTGTGTGTGTGTGTGTGTGTGTGTGTGCGGGTTATGTGTGCGTGTCTGTCCTAATAAAAGTGGTAGTAGCTGCAACCCCGGGCTCATGGAAACGTGAACGCAGTAGACTGCAGGTTGAGGGTGAACTTGCTCCCTGTGGTCAACCATCCTCATTTTAGGGGACTGGTGGTGAGTTGAGGGATGTTTTTATATCCAGGCAGCTTCGCTGTCCGGCCATATGAGTGCCTCCCCGTGAAGGCTGCCATCTCCAGCACCAAGGCTCTAATATATACTATATATTGTCTTTTTGTCGGACGCACTCACTATAAAAAAAACAATCCTTCCTGACTGCAGCGTACCCGTGTGATTTTCCAGGAAGCCAGTATAATTTGTAGCATAGCCTTTACCTCAGCGCGCTTCTACTTCTCTGTACTGGACATGATGTTGGACGGAAGTTAGGTAATTGTAAATCTTGCAGCTTCCTAAATCAGTGCCTGCACACATAAGCATGCACACATGGACACATTTGTACACACACAAACACACGTACATGTACGTAAACACACACACACACACACACACACACACACACACACACACACACACACACACACACACACACAAACGCATACACCCACACCCCCACACAATATGCAGACTAGGTTTAAATTCAATAGCTTTCAGGATATGGCGGTCCAAATCTTTCATTCTTTTTTCTTTTTAATATTCCCTCAGGTCCTTCAAATTACTTCAGACTATACTTCTGAAACCGTGTGCCAAAATTCAGTCAAAAAGGTAAAATAATTACTGAAATATATACAGTAAATTAAGTTTTTTTTGGTCTGGGGTGGGTGTTAGGATGTGTTGGCATAATGGTGGGCGATGGAGGGGGATGGGAGGAATATGCTCTGTGAAGATTATAGCTTTAGGTTGTTGGATCATGTGTTAGTCAGGTCAAACAGGAAAGATCATGGGTAAGGGAACAGGCTGGGAAGAGTATACCATGTGAAGATCAAAGTTGTAGGTCAAGGCGCTGTGTGCAGGAGGTGGAACTTGGCCTTCTTTCTTTCTCTCTCTCTCTCTCTGTAATTGATGGGAAAGCAAAAACTATACCCTTTATACTCTAACTTGGCCTTCTCTCTCTCTCTCTAACTCACTTGAATGCAGAGTTCTAACCATAGCTGAACACTAGAATCCGGTGTAAGTCACGACGCACCATGGAAAGGGTGTAGAGTCGCCGTATTGTCTTATTCTGCCACCATAATGTGTGAAATAAGATGAAGAAAGACAAAAATCTGACCCAGGTTAGAGTAAAAACAGAACAGTAAGGTGGGGGGAGAGGACTGGATGGGATGGGCTGAGATGGTGGTGGGTGGAAGGGCAGGGCGGGACGAGCACATGGGGTGGAGTAAACTGGGGCGGGCGGAAAGGAGTGGGCGGGATGGGCTGAGATGGTTGGTGGGACAAGACAGGAGTAGCATGCCTATAGTCCACTCACCTTAATATGGCGGAGGTTTTCGTCACTCTCCAGCTTATTTCCTCAACCTTAGAGGCAAAGTAAGACATTGTTACTGATCTACATCCCTTCCAGAGCATTTCTTCCTGACTAGCACCATATTTTAACGTTAATCTCTTGTCATAGCTCAGCATTCAAGATGGAGAGAAGACAATTTTACACCAAGTCAAAGAAAACGGAGTGCGCAGATGGGAGCTATGAGTTAGGGCGTATGATCATGATGAAGGTGGACTTAGTTTTCTCCAAGAACAAGAACAAGGCAAAAAACAACAAAAATAAGCAAGTACGGGCCGCTCTCACATACCCGGTATATTAAAGAAGTAAGATGTAAGAAAAAAAAGTTGTGTTTATAATGTAAGGAAAACGGGGGTGAAGGGAGGCAATGGCAGATAATAACAGACTAGAATCCTTAATTGATCTGTTGTAATTACCTATACCCTGACCCCAGCTCCCCCGACACACACACACACACACACACACACACACACACACACACACACAGATATATACATACAAACTCCAATACACATACATACATACACATACACATATACATAAAAACATCCTCTCTCTCTCTCTCTCTGTCTGTCCATCTATCTGTCTGTCTGTCTGACACGCACACACACACACACACACACACACACACACACACACACACAGCAGAGAGAGAGAGAGAGAGAGAGAGATTAAATACACAAAAATGCACCGTGGTAGAAGAAAATGCACCTTGCTCTCATTTAGACGCGAGAAAGAGAGAGAGAGGAAGGGTACGGAGGAGAAGGAGATGAGGAGGAGAAATATGGAGGAGAAAAAGGGGATGAGGAGGAGGAATATGGAGGAGAAAAAAGAGATGAGGAGGAGGAATATGGAGGAGAAAGAGAAGATGAGGAGGAGGAATATGGAGGAGAAAAAGGAGGTGAGGAGGAGGAATATGGAGGAGAAAAAGGAGGTGAGGAGGAGGAATATGGAGGAGAAAAAGGAGGTGAGGAGGAGGAATATGGAGGAGATGAAAAGGACATGAGTAAAAAGGGCGATGGAAATGGAGAGGATTTTGAGATGGAGAGGATTTGTGTGTGTGTGTGTGTGTGTGTGTGTGTGTGTGTGTGTGTGTGTGTGTGTGTGTGTGTGTGTGTTTTTCTGTATCACATCGAGAGGTTTCTATTGTGCCTAATAAAATCGTCTGGTAGCAGCAGAGAGAGAGAGAGAGAGAGAGAGAGAGAGAGAGAGAATAGAGAAAAAAGAAAAGTTTTAGTCTGATAATATACCACATACATTTTCAGTCAGGAGTCTTCCTTGAACTAAAAGAGGTCATCGTAGGAAAGGGGTTAAAAAGAAGAAAATAGGAAGATAGGGAAAGATGGGAAATGGGAGGAATAATGGGCAGGAAAGGAAGGAATTGTATGGAAAAAAATGGGATGCAGGAAAAGAGGAAGAAGGACTGGTAATATTTCCTAAGCAGGCGGAAGTAATGATGATGATGATAATAAGAAAAATACTACTAATACTACTACTACTACTGCTACTACTACTACAATAACAGCAGCAGCAACAACAACAACAACAACTACTACAACAACTACTTCTACTGCTACTATTATTACTACTACTACTAAACAAACAAAGAGAGGAAGAAGCAAAAGAACAAGAAGAGGAAGAAGAAAGAGAGAAAGAAAAAGACCAAAAGTAAAAAAGAATGCAAGAATGAATGGAAGAAAATACAGAAGAGGAAGAAGAGAGAGAGAAAAAGGTGAAAAAGGTCAAACGAAAAGAGAAAGGAAAGTAATAAGTAAGAAAAACTCATTAATATAGACGAAAGAAAAGAATAAGGCAAGGAAGAGCGCTAAGGAATCCAATCCCTTAAAAGGTGAGGTTCGCGGAGTGTTCCATTCTCTTTCCGGAAGGAGATTTGTGGAATACTTAAAAGGTCATTTGTTTAAGAAGTCATCAGTAATCTGCGGCTCGCCACTTGCGCACACACACACACACACACACACACACACACACACACACACACACACACACACACACACACATTTTGGCTCTGGCCCCTTCAATGAGAGGAAATACTCTTTATATTTTCTTGTTATAACCAGACGATTTTACTCAGCTGAGGAGAGACAATTACTGTACCTGTGAATGGGGATAATGAAGGCCGTATCTAACTATCTTATTTCCTCTATGATGAATAAAATCGTCTGGTGATAAAAAAAGAACGGACAAAGACACCAGTTGAGAAAGAGAGAGAGAGAGAGAGAGAGAGAGAGAGAGAGAGAGAGAGAGAGAATTTGGCTACCCATTTCAGAGACGAAAGCCGAATTCTTGCTCACAGTAGGAGATTTTATTCAGCTTAGAAAAGACCCGTCGTAATGAAGGGGTTAATGAAGGCTACATCTAACCCTTCCTGTTTGAAAAATCACTCCTAAGCTGAGTAAAATCGTCTGGAAATAGCATGAGACAGACACCTTTTTTTTCTTTTTCGGTGACGATTCTTCTTCTGATTAGGGAAGACCTCTCACACTAAAAAGGGACAATGAGGGTGAAATATAACATAACAAGTACCAATGAAGGTCAGACTTAACGTAGCTAGTACCAATTTCTCTTCTAACCTTGGAGACAAAGAGAATGAACCCCAAAAGGTGATACCGACTTGATTCAACTAACCTTTCCACTGATTGGGTTCCTCTGAGTTATATAAAAATCACGTCACGTTAGCCTGAATAAACCACACAGTTCGTAAATATAAGAGCGGTAATTTGGTTTTCCCGCTTCGAGACTGACGTGGGATTTGTTAGCAGTAATTTGGCTTTCCCGTTTCGAGAATGATAAGGGATTTTGTGTTCTGGTGAGGAAAAGGGTCAGTTTCTTTTAATACTACAGGCATCTTTTCTTGTTTATTCTTGGTGGCTGAGAGGGAACCCTTCACTGGGTGGCACAGATATAACTGGGCGGCTCCACTGCCTGGTTATACAAACGTCCCTCAGCTCCTTCCTTATCTCTCTAACACACACCCACACACACACACACACACACACACACACACACACACACACACACACACACATTTCCGACAACCTGCATCATTATATCAACCTAAACGAAGAAAAATCACACACACACACACACACACACACACACAAAACACACACACACACACACACACACACACACACACACACACACACACACACACACAAGAGGCCATAGAATAAATAATGACGAAAAATTCATAAAAGGTCAAATTCAGGGAAGGTTATATTATGAGGAGGGCAAACTTTTCGGTATAAAGGTGGGCTCGTTAATTTTCAGGCTGATTGAGCAGGTGAGTCAAGGAGAAAGAGAAGTTACCTGAGGATTTTACTTAACATTCATGGTAGTGTCTCATTCAATGTTGTTCTAATTTGAAAGTTGTAAAATAAAATATAACAAATTTTAAAAGAACAAATAAATAAATAAATAAATATGGATATAGACATCGATAGACAGATAGATAAATGCATAAGGAGGGAGATAGATAGATGGGCAGACATGCAGGTAAATAAATACAGAAATAGACACACAGACAGCTCGATAGATATAGATAGATAGATAGACAGACATGCAGATAGATAAATACACAGACAGACACACAGACAGACAAACCGACAGACAGACAGATAGATATAGATAGATGGATAGATCGACAGATAAACATATAGGAGTAATAGATACCAAATTCGTCAACTGGTAAAGGGGTCAAGGTGCAAAGTGGACCCAGTCTTTATTGAGCCAGGACTGTGAAAATAAGAGAAAATCATGGAGAGAGAGAGAGAGAGAGAGAGAGAGAGAGAGAGAGAGAGAGAGAGAGAGAGAGAGAGAGAGAGAGAACGCTCGCTTTACCGGAGGAAATGAAGCGTGTCATCCTGAAGTCTTGACGAGTATAGCCAGGGTGCCACAGAAGATCTCTCTCTCTCTCTCTCAATAATCGGTAACACATAGGGTTGCTTGTTTTACATAAATACGGAGACACAAACAAGCACACGCACGAACAGACGCAAACAAACACACACACACATACACGCATAGATATATACATACACTTTCTCTAAGTACAACCTTACTAACATACTTATTAATAAACACACACACACACACACACACACACACACACACACACACACACACACACACACACACCTGTCATAGAGTGATGTAATTCTCTCTTCCAGTCACTCTGCTACACCTCCTTTCTCCTTCCCATACCCCTCTGTATGGAAAGCCGGTGGTATAAAGGTTAGCCTGCTCAGCTAGTAAAGGGAAAAACCTGAGTTTGATTATCGCGCCGGTTAGACTCTTGGGCCCGTATTCTAGAGCTTAACCTCCCTTAGGAACACCTAGTGGGTTATGTACACCTCAAGAACACCTGGGTCTCTCAGACCCAGGCATATAAAAATGCTGTATTTGCACACATGCTTCGTTTAATGAATTTCTGAATATCTTACAATTTATAAGGCACTATCAATTACAAAATTATGCAAATAAGTTTTGATTCACTTAACTCTAAAAAATGTTGGGAAAAAACATTGACAAAAAATATATCTTTTTGCAGTAGCCGTACAACAAAACAAAGAACACTATGAGCCTAGCACTTGTGTCACAACTTAAGGAATGGAGGTGTTTCATGATGGGAAGAGTGGATCCCACACAGCATAGCCACAACCTGCAAACAAGGAGAACAAATACAATCTACCTCCTCAGTTACAAGTGAGTGTCACAGACCCGAATGCAACTTCTGAGTGATATAATGCAAAAATAGAGAGATCCGAAAGTAACCCCTCTATACCTTGCATGGGCACAAAAAGTTAAGACGCTATTGAGAAGGATAGGGATCTCAGGGATCTAGAAGTTACTTAACTAGAGCACGGACACGATCAACCGGGTTTGTCAGACCCAGGTGTTCCTGAGCAGGGTTAACCTTGTCTTATATATATATTTTGTATATTTTGCTTATTACATCTTATTGACATATGTTGTGTTACAAAATCCGTTTGGCATTGCCATACTCTTCATATACAACGTACAAAAGGACAAAGTTTATTCCCCCCTTGCCCTTGTTAAGCAGTGCAGTTGGGGGATCTTGCTGGAACATCGCATTCAAGTACCATAGGGAAAGTGTGGGACGAGGAAGACTGACAATCTACCTATTATTCTCGTTGCGATGGTTACTGTGGCAGGAGCACGTCAGTCTGAAATGTCCCCCGTGAATTACCACTCTCACTAAAATAGGCGAAATGTTGGCATAAAAAATCTTAACCCAGTCTTACAGGGAATAATAATGCTCTGGATCCATAATCTGTACATAAAAAACGGCCAGTCGCAAGTTTCTATGCACCTTAAAAATAGAAAAAATATTAATATGTCGCGAACTTACAATATAAAATAGGTAATACACTTGGGCCAACAGGTGTGTATAGGCTTGAATTTATTACATATTATTTAACTCCAGTCAGACAGTATTAATCAGCTTGGTGGGGATATCTCGTAATCAAGGGGTTAGGGACTTAAACTCTCTCCCTTTCTCTTTCCCTCCCCCACTCTTTCTCCCTTCCCCTTTGTCTCCTTCTCCTTACCTGATTCCCCTATGTCCTCCCCTTCCCTTCCTGTCCCCTTCTCTCCCTTCCCCAGTCATTTTATTCTCCCTTCCCTCCCCCCTCCCCTTCCCCCTCCCTCCTCTTGACACGTGGCCAGGTGTTCTCTGGGGGAAGGTTAGAGGGAGATGGGAGGGGAGGAAGGAGGAGGCAGGGAAGAGAGAGGGGGAGATGAAAAAAAATGTGATAAAAATGAGAAAACAGGGAAGAGAAAGCGATAGATAGATAGATAGATAGAGAGAGAGAGAGAGAGAGAGAGAGAGAGAGAGACAGAGAGAGACGTAAGACAAAAGGTGAAACTGAACAAACAGGAAGAAAGAGAACGAACGATAAAAACAGGAAGAAAACAGACCAGCAGATTAGGTACTTAAAAAATAGACGAAGAAAAAAGAGACAAACAGGAGACAAATAATAATAATAATAATGATAATAATAATAATAATAATAATAATAATGATAAAAAAAATAAAATCGCCACAGGGTAGGACAGACGGAAGATAAAAAGGGAAGGGGGGAGGATCTGAAAGTGTGGATTAGAATTTTATCATCATCATCATCATCATCGTCGTCGTCATCATCATCATCATCATCATCATCATCATCATCATCATCATCATCATCATCATCATCATCATCATCATCATCATCATCATCATTATTCCAAGCTTATCATCATCATCATTATTCCAAGCTTATCATCATCATCATCATAATTATTATACCCACCTAAGCATCATCATCATCATTCTTCCCACCGAAGGAAGGACTAAGTACTAATGTGGGAGAATTATCAACAACATTTCCCGTAAAATGGGCCACACAATCATTCACGCATCAATAAAGCACCCGGAATCCTGTGTGTGTGTGTGTGTGTGTGTGTGTGTGTGTGTGTGTGTGTGTGTGTGTGTGTGTGTGTGTGTGCGCGCGCGTGTGTGTGTGTGTGTGTGTGTTCTTTTTCTGTACACATTACCTACACCTACCAGACGGTCAATATGTACTGTACACTGTACTTATAAATGGGTACCAAAGTTTAGCCATATTTTCCTCTATACATTATATAATTCATCCAACTATCTCGCTCCCCTATCAGTATCTTTGACCTATATTTCCGTCGGTTAAGGAAGCTACCTAACACCTTTTCCTTAGCGATTTATTTTCTTATTCCACCTTCCTGTCCTGTCATGTGTTATATAAATCCTTCAAATATAGATATACTCTACATAAATAACGCACAAAACGACGTTAACAAGCCATAGCCAAAAATAAATCGCTAAGGAACGGGTGCTAAGGAACCTCATAACCACACGAACATAAAGATCACAGTCTCATCAATTTCTCGTTTTCTCGCACATTCATCTATCCTATCCATCTACCTCGTGCTCGGTTTACCTCGCCTCCTCCTACTCTCACTCTCTCACGCACTTCCTTCACAAAGAGGAAAACAAAAGAAGAGATAAAAGAGGAAAGAGTGGGAGAACAGATATTTAACGAACAAAGGAAAAATAAGAGAGAGGCAGAACACAGATGAGAGAAATAAGGAAATATTGGAAGGACAGGAATTCAACTTATGGGAACAGAACAGACAAGGGCCGTACAGAGAAACAGAGTATGTAAACAAAAATAAAGACAGGAAAAAATACATCAACAAACAGAACGCAAAAACAAACATTAATAAAAACAAATGGAGACAGAACAAACAAAGCATAGAACGTACAGGAGAACAAAATATATATATATGCGGAAACCTAAAACATAGCAAACTAGATAGTACTCAGAGAACACATACCTCCGCCAATGCCACTGCCATTAAAAAGGATCCGGATCCGGATACGAATCCTTCCCTAAATTTAATCAATTCTTCCTTTATCCATGGCCCACCTTTCCACAAAAATTCATCGAAATTTATTGAGAACTATTCGAGATATTGTGCGAGATAGTCCGGATTCGGATCCGGATCCGCCCCCAAATTTGATAATTTCCTCCTTGGTCCATGGCTCACCCTTGCACAAATTTTCATCAAAATTCATTTATAACTTCTTGAGTAATCCTGCTAACTGACAGAGAGACAGACAAACCAACCAACGCGGGGTAAAACATAACCTCCTTGGCGGAGGTAATAATAAAAAAACTAAGGACAAAACAAGTACACACACACACACACACACACACACACACACACACACACACACACACACACACACACACGATCTGATTTATACTTTGTCTGGATCTAGTTCACCAACATCGAAAGGCAAAACAGACTCAGATATAAAGACAGAGAGAGAGAGAGAGAGAGAGAGAGAGAGAGGAAACAAAAATACTGGTAACAAACAAAAAGATAGCCGTGTATCAGTTTAAGATACAAAGAGTGAAGCAAAACACAAAAACAACCAAAGGAACACAAGATAGATAGATAGACAGAGAGATAGATAGACAGAAAAATAAATAAATAAAGGATGAACAGACGGACAGAACCAGGCAGGACAGGATTAGCAGAGAGAGAGAGAGAGAGAGAGAGAGAAAGAGGGGGGGGGGAGTAGTGTGAAGGGGGATTACTACTCCTCCACCCGTCCTAATCAGCTTTTTGGCCCCCCCTGTATTGATTAACATTGATTGGAAGCCACAGGACAGACCGACACAAAAATATTATGAATTTGGGCAAAAGGAAATAATGATTAAGCTGGTAATAGGATTGTCAGTTTTACGTGACTGTAGCAATCACCCCCACCACGGCCACGGTAAATTGACTTGAAAATAATACCTCAGTTAACAGGATTTTTGTCTCGGGTTTATCGTCCATCCTTCCATCCATCCATCTATCCATTCATCCATCTATCCACTCATCTATCCATACATACATACGTCCATTCATTCATCCATCCATCCATCTATCATCCAGCCATACATACATGCATTCATCCATCCATCCATCCATCCATCCATTCATCCATCCATCCATACCATCCATCCATCCATACGTTCATCCATCCATCCATACCATCCATCCATCCATACATACTTGTACATAAACACATACATTCATACAAACATACATATTTGGTTGAAAAATACATCAAATTCTGCATTTATGATCCTGTTAATACTCTCGATTTTTTTTTTTTTTTTTAATCAATGGAACTACATCGACTTGCCTCGAAATGCGTGAGCCTCATATCTAGGGTTCGATTCCCAGCTGTGGCGGACATTAAAGTAGTGTGTCCTTTCATATGTTCTTATATATTCGTATCCTGTCGGTCCTATCGATGACACATATGGTTTTAGAGAACAACCATTATATATCAGTTTTACGAATGCCCTTTCTCCCATTGGAACATTCATAATATAATCGAGGCTGTGTGTAATTCACTGGGTCGGTCAGGATCACTTGATGGTCGTGATCGTCAGCTTTTACCCTCCCGGAAGGGAGCTGAGAGCTCATATAGTCCGATCTAAGGGCAAGGCTGTGACCTTCAAACACGCACACACCCGTCCCCTTGCTCAAGGGGGACAGTAACCACCCACTTTGTCAGTGAAAGTTTTCGCAACCTGAGCGAGGCGCGAACTCCCGTCCACCAGTTGGCAAGCGAGAACGTTACCACTGCACCAGCGAGCGGTGTGTGTGTGTGTGTGTGTGTGTGTGTGTGTGTGTGTGTCGTATAACATCATGGAACAAAATACAGGCATGTGTCATTGTTTTTCTTTCCATCTATCCATCTACCTATCTCTCCATCTATCTACTTATATATCTTTTTATCTACAGTACCTATCTACCTCTCTCTATATATACTGTAACGGCCGGCCTGCTCACCCTGACAATGGCTGACAGAGGAAGAGAGGAAGAGAAGGAGACAGAACAAGAGAGGGGGATATGAAGGTAAGACAAGGAAGGAAAAGAAGAGAGGAGGGAGGGAAGAGGGAAGAAGAGAGTTATGAACGTATGAGGGAGGGAAGAGGGAAGAAGGGAGGTATGAACGTATAAGGAAGGGAAGAGGGAAGAGGGAAGGTAAGAGGGAGGAAAGGAGATAAAAGGAGGGAGGTGAGAAAAGCAAGGTAGGAGGGGGGAGAGGAGGTAGGTAAGAGCAGGTAAGGTAGGCTTAAGGGAAGGGAGGCAGGTAAGGTATGGTAAGGTAGGTAGGGAGAGAATGGGGGGCAGGAGACTAATGGTGGGAGAAGACAGGTAAGGTAGGCGGGAGGGAGGGAGGGAGGGAGGGAGGGAGAGAGATAAAAGAGGGAGACAGAGGAGGGAGGGAGGGAGGAAAAGAAAAGAAGGAGAGAGGAAAATAAAAGAGGAAGGGAGACAAAGGAGGAAGGGAGAGAGATGAAGGAAAGAGAAACGGAGGCAAGGTAGAAGGGAAGGGAGGGGGCGTGACGGGACAGGTAACCAGGATTAAGGTGTTGGTTTACTTTCGACCGGTACCATCCTCCCCCTCCCCCTTCCTCTCTCTCCTCCCCCCTCCCTCTCCTCCCCTTCCCTCTCTCCCTCTTCTCCTCTCTCCCTTCCCCTCTCTCTCCTCTCTACCCCTCCCCTCTCCTAATCTTACCACCTACTTGTTCTCCCGCATTTCCTTCCTGCTTAACTCGGGTCCCCTTCGCCACAACTATTTCTTTTTTTAAGTAGTTTACAAATTATTATGTTTTATTACGCGCTTTTGTCTCACCTTTGACATCCTGTATTATTTTGATCTCTGCTTTTTGTTCCTATTGATTCCTGCTTAGTATCGTCTTCTTTTACTCCTTATAATCATCATCATAATTGCCACCACAATCACCAGCATTATCATCATCATCACCACCACCACCATCATCATCTTCATCAACATCACGACCCAACTTTCCTCCTATAGATGGGGTGAAGCATGATCCAGAGACTAGGAAAGACAAAACAAAAGCGAGAAAAAAATAATAATAAAAAATCCCCATTGAAGTGAGCCACACATTCATCAACACAACAGTCAAGCCCCTGGAATCATGGCTCCATCTCACAGGCATAACATTTTGCGTAGATTTTGTTTTTATTTATATTTTGTCTTTGTTTATAATTTGCGTTAGTTTATTGTTTATTTTGTCTTTATAAATGGGCTTCACATACACCTGCCAGGTAGAATATGTCCTACTGTTTTAATCTTTCCTACTTGCTCTCTTGCGTCATTTCTGCTCACCATTGTTCTCAGTTCGGTACAGTCTCTCTCTCTCTCTCTCATTTTTTTCTGTCATCTTACCTGCCTGTTCTCCAACTTCCTTCCTGCTTAACCTACTCCCCTTTCGTCATAATTAATCTTTTTCTTTTTCTGTCTTGATTTCATAGTGGCATGAAGGAAAGATTAATACTCCCACCTCTCTCTCTCTCTCTCTCTCTTAAAATGCCAGGTGTACAGAGAGCGAAACCTATTTACTTTCTGTTTATATATATATATATATATATATATATATATATATATATATATATATATATATATATATATATATATATACTCTGAGGGAATAAAATGAAAGGCTACGCGCATACCAGCCGACAGACAACGTCCCTCTTCACTGGGTGAGGAAGAAGAAAAAAAGGAGCAGAAGAAGAAGAAAGAAAAAGAAGAGGGAGACAAAAGAAGAAAGAAGGAAGAAAATGAAAGAAAAAACTATAATAATAATAATAATAATAATAATAATAATAGCAATAACAAGAACATAATTAAAAGAGAAGAAGATGAACGAGAAGAAGCGGAAGATGAAGCACAAGAAGAACGTACCAAGCCTCGAATTCCATAAGTCCAATAGGTAAACCTCATTATAGAGCCTCAGGAAGGTAACGCTGTAAACTTCAATAAACACAGGGATGTCGGAGTGTGTACAGTGCGTTTGGGTACGAGTCTACACACCTTAAGTCTTTTCTAAGGTGTTTGGCGAGCTGGGGGGCACGGGACCTTGTAATATAGATCCTCGGGGACTTGTAATATGGATCTTTTTATACGATATCCTCTAGTTTATTTTATTGTTCCCCTTGAAGGCCTTATCTAGGGTGAAAATGGCACCCTGGCCCGTTTTCTCGTCGGTTAAGGAAGCCCCCCAACACCTCTTCCTTAGCGATTTATTTTGGGATATGGTTGGTTAATATATTTTGGTACGTTATTTGTGCTGAGTATGGTGATATTAGGACTTATGCAACAGATAAAAACAATAAGGTGTAATAAGCAAAATAAATCACTTAGGAAAACGTGCTTAGGAGCTTTCTCTACCAATGTGGATATACCTAAAGTACTAGAGCAGCTACAGGGGGGAGGTTTCGTCTTTGCTATCCTTGTCTTTTTCTAGTAGTTCAGTCACACTCATATGACCTGCCTGGTAGGGAGATCCGGCCCATTGTAGTTATCCTCCCCTCTTATGTGCCTATATCCAGTTTCCATTAACCACTTCTCCACGATAACATCTGGGTTTGGGTTACTCTCATAAGGTTATATTCAGCTGAGGGAAGACCTACAATACTGAACTGTTTTAATTTTTGAGAGATATTCGTAGCTATTGGGGTAAAGGAAAAAATGGAAGTTCTTTTCTCAAATCATTCTATAGTGAAGCTTCAATGACACTATCTCTCTCTCTCTCTCTCTCTCTCTCTCTCTCTCTCTCTAACATTTTCACCAAACTTCTCGACAATACAGTTCAGGAGCCACCTCAGCACTGTGCCAATTTGTTAGTACTTTGGCCGCCTATGTATACAAATATGTTATCTAATTCTTTCAACCCATAGATTATTTTAGTTCTGAAAAGGCTTGTCGTAATAAAGGAATTCTATCTATCAGTTTATCTATCTATCTATTTCCAGACGTCTCAGTTCCGGAAAGGGTGGTCGCAAATGAACTGTCCTCATATCACCCTATCCCTCTCTGTGACTGCCTAAATAATCGCAGGAATGGAGGAGTAAAGGTACAGAGAGAGAGGCATTGAATCCTCCCAGAGTCTGACAAATACTCATTCATAGCGGGAAAATCGAACCATTTGAAACACGGATGAGTAGAGATAGGGTTTTGATTGTACTTCGCCAGTTGTAAAAAAATCTTCAGACGGAACTGGGAAGACGGTTTCTTCTTTGACTGTATGCTGTGAAGATGGTATTCTGGTAACATAGGAAGACATAGTTACGTCTCTTCCTAACAAATTTATATCAACACCTTACCGCATTAAAAGGTACCGGTGAGGGACGCCTTCATGTGTTGGCACCGATACAACCAGAAGGTTCCACTGCCTGGATACATAAACGTCCCTCAACACTTCCTTATCCCCTGAAAGGAGGATGGTGGACTGCAGAAAAGCAACTTCAGACCGCATTCACCGGGTTCACCTATAGACGAGCTTAGGATTGCAACAAGTACAACAAGTACCACCACATTCATAATTATTCACATTAATTGTAGAAGGGAAATTTTTCCCCAACAGTACATTGAAACTACTTCAAAATTATATCCGCTGCGGACAGGATTCGAACCTGTGCGGGCAGAGCCCAATGGATTTCAAGTCCATCTCCTTAACCACTCGGACACCGCAGCTGTAAGCACAGATATCCGCTGCTTTGATATGAATAGCGCATTGCCTAACCCCTATCTTATCTTTTACCGTTGTCGGTTGTTGTATTCTTGTCATATTCATTACTGAAAACTCACTGGCTGTATTGCATAGTCAAAGGTTAATGATTTACCAGTAGGAAACACGCAGACATGTACAGTAATATACAAATACATACCGAAACACACATCATACCGCATTATTCTCCTACTAGCCTCTCTCTCTCTCTCTCTCTCTCTCTCTCTCTCTCTCTCTCTCGCGTTTATTCCTGTTACTGTAAACACTCTGGAGGAACTGCGGGATTGGGCGGAAGGAAATGATAGATAAACAGACCACTTGTACCCTTTCCCGACCCTGCCTTCTCTCGCCCTTTCCTACATTATCATCATCAGTTAACAAGGAAAAAGGCAGTTAATTGGGTTACAACGGATGATTACCAGATTAACGTGGGATATGTTTATTGAGGCCTTTCTGGAGAAGTACTAATGTTTGACCACTTTGGCTTTCATTCTCTCTCTCTCTCTCTCTCTCTCCAACTGATGATTACCACGTTAAAACTGGGGCAAGTTTATATGGACCTTTCTGTTGAAAATACTCAAGACTGTCTGACTCCTTTTCCTTCCGCACTCTCGCTTTAATTCTCTCTCTCTCTCTCTCTCTCTCTCTCTCTCTCTCTCTCTCTCTCAGTTACTCTTAATTTCCCGTAAGCAGAGTAAGTCTTTCTGTTTACATCAAGGCCAGACCACTTAGTAAGGACTGTAAGGACTGTGTGGTCTGTGTATCTATGTAACTAGGTAATTGTCTGACTCTCTCTCTCTCTCTCTCTATAAATGTTTTGACCGTAGGGAACGTATGGTATGTTCTGTGTCTAGGCAAATACGCAACTCTCTCTCTCTCTCTCTCTCTCACACACACACACACACACACACACACACACACACACACATAGCACCCAATTATTGTATGAACTACTGCTGTCTGGCGTCTCATTGTCTCTCTCCTCATCTTCCCTCACATTCACGTCACCTCACAAACATGCTGGCTCTTCCTGTCATGTTCTTGCTGTGACAATGCATCTTCCTCTCACCTTATGCGGATATAGTGCAGTCGTTTTCATCGTCACCTTCCGTCACTTTCATCATCTCGTCAAAAACAAGGTTGGACATTTTATATACGGGATGGTGTATATGTTTAACCTTCATTGCCTCCTGTGTGTCGAGGACGGCTAATTCAGCGTTACCAGCGTCTACCATAAATTCTCGTGTGTCGAGGACGGCCTATTCAGCGTTACCAGCGTCTACCATAAATTCTCTTGTGTGTCGAGGACGGTTCATTTAGCGTTACCAGTTTCTTGCATCATTTTCTACTGTCCATAACCTTTCTCATGCTTTTATGTATAGCGTCTCAATTTTACGCTCACTTGTATTTTCCTTATTAATTTCACGACGCAGCCAAAATTCTGGTGGTCAAGTGGTTAGAGAAGTGGTCTGCTGCCCGAAAGAACGCGAAATCGATCTCAAATTGGGACAGGAAATATTTTGATGATCTAAGTTTCGTGAAAATCTTTATCCAATATACAAAACTCATAGGCATGGCTAAAAAAAATAACTCCGCTAAAACCAGTACACCAGTTCCAAATGAAAGTCTTGCACGTATTCAGTATAGACGGTGGGTATTAGCGCCGAAGTGGTGGTATGTGAAGGTGTGTGGGTTTCAGGGAACGGACTGTCAAGGCCTGTGATCAGATGGACAGAAACGCGAGAGAGAGAGAGAGAGAGAGAGAGAGAGAGAGAGAGAGAGAATAAAGATTGAAGAAAGAAAAAAGAAAGAAAGAAAGAAAGTAGGAAAGAAAGAAACTAGGAAAAAAAAGAAAGATAGACAGAAAGAAAGAATGAAAGGAAAGAAAAGGAAATCCACCCTGCTATGTCGGTCTGTCTTCCTTTTCCCCTTACGTCATTTCCGGGTTGCCTTCCTGTCACCTTACGTCATTTCCGGGTTGCCTTCCTGTCACCTTAGTCGTCCCTTCATAACAAGTTCCGGGAAAGGCCTGACCTGCCCTTCATCTTCACCACCACTTAAGATAATGATAACAGTCTTCTTCCTCTGTCTGGGGGCAATATGTGTAACTTTTTGCTTCCTCACATCATAGAAAAAGAATCTATATTAAACTATTGGTGAGGAAATGCCAGAAAATTTTACCAGCTGCATGAATGAGGATAAAAATACAAGCAATCAGTTTTTTACACATTTTATGAAATATTTGAAAATTTGAAGGTAAAACTCTAATCAATTATTATTATTATTATTATTTTTTTTTACACAGCTTATCAGACTTAGAAAAATTTGTGGATGTGGTGCTGAGAAAAATGTCATCTGTTTTTTATTCCTCTTTATTTTGCCCTAGTGTTTGGAAGGCTAATAATTTTGTTTAATATTTTCATCTCGCGTTTATTTGCGGTGTTATATAGCCATTTTCCTGACATAAACACCCTTGGAATTGTGGCTGCACTTCGGAAACACGTCTTTTCTTTTCTTTTCTTTTTTTTCAGTATATGCGTATCCATAAAATGAAAAAAAGAGATAAAAAACAAAGACGTGTGGATATCCAAGCCCATCCTCTGAAGAAAAAGTTTGTTATGTTTAAGGGAACGTTCTCTCCTCCATTTTTGCTTCTTTTTTCCTTACATTTTTTCCTCCATTCTTCCTTACATCCATCCTTCCTTTCTTCTTTACTTCCTTCAAAAGAAAGAATTTGTCGTATTTGAGGGACTTTTTATTCTTATCATCCGTCCTTCCTTCATGCCCTTGTTTCTTCATGTATTCACGCATTCATTCATTCACTTAAAAGAAAGGATTTGTCATGTATGAGCAGGCCTTCACTTACTCACTCATTCATTCATTCAGTCGTTCGTTCCTTCGTTCCTTCCTTCCCTCCTTCTTTCCTTCCTTCCCTCCTTCCTTCCTTCCTTCCTCCGTTCATTCAAAGGGAAAAAAATTGTCATGGGTGAGGGGACATTCCTTCCTTCCTTTCTCAGCCTCTAAAACCCACCAAACGCTCCTGATTGCTGTTGATTGCAATTGCAGGGAACACACTGAAGTCCTTTCACGGGTGTGCTGGTGATGGGTGAACGCTGTCTCAAAAGGTGGGACGAGAAATAGGTCACGAGGGAGAAGTATATATAGAATGCTTGGAGATGATGAGTTAAAATCTATCTCCTTCCGCCTATCTTTTTGTCTGTCTACTTGTCTGTCTACCTTTTATTTCTACCTGCTTGTCTGCATATTTGGCACTGTCTGTCTTCCTGTCTGTCTGTTTCGGTGGTGGTTCAACGCTGTCTCATACACGGTGCAAGAACTAGGGCAGGAGGTCGAGGAGATGGAGAAAAAATTGAAATATTAGGAAATCGTGGAGATAAAATTTGTCTCTTTCTATCTGCATCTTTTTCTGTCTGTCTGCCTGTTTGTCATTCTGTCTTTTTATCTATCTATCTGTCTGTCATTGTCTGTCTTTTTATCTATATGTCTGCCAGTCTGTCTTTTTATCTGTCTGTCTGCTTAGATTATGAAAGTTATCCCAAAGGCGGGACAAGAAATGAATCACAAAGTGGAAGTATATTTAGAATGTTTGGAAATGTTGAATTAAAATCTCCTTCAATTTTTTCTGTCCACCTGTCTGTCTGTCTTCCTCTGTCTCTGTCTACCTACCTGTGTGCTGACTCACATATCTATCTTCCAAAATCTTACCGTCACACTAATCTGCCATTATCTATCTGTTTGTGTCTGTCTTCCTGTCTGTCTATCTTGGTCGAAGGTGGAACACTGTCTCAAAGCGGGACAGAAAAAGGTCGGAAGGAGCTAAAATATTCCACTTTCTACCTGTTTGCCTGTATTCCTATATCTTTTCTATCTACCCAGATATTGACTTATCTAATCATCTGTCTATGTGACTGTCTATCTGTCTATCTACCAAAACCTCGTCGTCAAATTCCTCACTGTCTATCATGCTATTGTTTATCTGTCTCACTAAAAGGTGAAATGCTCTATCAAAGGTGGGGCGAGAAATGAATCAGGGAGTGGAGAAAGGTAAAAATAAAATTAAGATTGAAATGAAAATACCTGTTGACAACTACCTTCCACTCTGTCTGTCTGTCCCTGTAGAAGGAAGACCGCTCTCTCAAAGGCGGAGCGACAAACAGGTCAGGAGGTGGAATTAAAATGAGAATGTTTGTAATGCTGAAGTCTGTTTTCCTCTCGCTGTTGATCTCTGTCTTTTTGTGGCTGTCTGTCGTGCTGTCTATCTTCCTTTATACGCCTCCCTGTGTGTGTGTGTGTGTGTGTGTGTGTGTGTGTGTGTGTGTGTGTGTGTGTGTGTGTGTGTGTGTGTGTGTGTGTGTGTGTGTGTGTGTGTGTGTGTGTGTCTGTATACAGTATTTATAAATATTTACACATATACTGTATACCTGTATATTATGCAGTGAATATATACATCTTTTTGTCTGTCTGTCTATCTGTCTATCTATATCTGTTAATGTCTGTCTATTTATTAACCAACTAAATCATTCAAACTTTATAATATATCTATCTATCTGGAGGTCAAGGAAGTGAAGAAAAATGGAATGTTTGGCAAATGCTGAGTTAAAATCTGTCTCTTTCTGTCCACCATTCTATCTGTTTCTCCCTGTATCTGTTTGTCTATCTATCTATCTTTCTGTCTGTCTGTTTTGGTGGAAGGTGGAACTCTCTTAAATATGGTGCGAGAAGTGGGTCAGAATGGGAGGGAAATTTTGAAGATTTGGAAATGATGAGTTACAATTTCTCTCTGTCTACATATTCATCTGTCTTCCTTCATCCTGTATCTGTCTACCTGCCCTCTGTCGATTTATCTTTCCATCTGTCTACCTCAACCTCGTCGTTAAAATCCGTCTCTCTCTCTCTCTCTCTCTCTCTCTCTCTCTCTCTCTATATATATATATATATATATATATATATATATATATATATATATATATATATATATCTGTTTCTCGTTACCTGTCTTCCTGTCTCTCTGATTTGGTGGAAAATGAGATATGGAAGGCTCTTTCAAGGACGAGGCAAGAAATAAGCCAGAAGGTGAAGGAGGTGAAGAAAATGTTACTGTAGTGTATGGTAATTCTCCTTCCACTTCTCCTTTACTCCTCTTTTCAATACATGTCAGAGCAGCTACAACATCAGCAACAGACAATCAACTTAGAGTCAGAACAACAGTCCTTAAGCAGCGTTGTAACTCCTCTCTATAGGTGGTGTATCTTCACCTGACGGAACTGGGCCATTCCCACTACTTGAATACCAAGTCGTGGTTGCGTGCCTTAGTTATGAGGTAGGTATTAAATCTCCTTGATTACTGGTCATATCGACCCCCCAGTGTGACTACATCTGGCAGTCAGCTGAACTGTCAGTGGTTAAGAATCTTTGACATTTTACCAGAAAGGGGCTCTAAGTAAACGAAATTTACGAATTGCTTTAAAGGCCCCGTACAAGGCCAGTCATGGCAGCGCAGCCGTCGTGACTGTGCAGTCATTGGGTTTGAACATGCATTAGTAACGAGATTGTGCAGTCTCCTGTTACTGTGTGAGGCGTCCCTCGTAAGTGATGGTACTAACTAAGGCCGCATGTACAAGTATTGCAATAATTCTTGCTCAAGAGACCACACAGCCCAAGAGGAAAGGAAAAGTGGAGTGTTGATGAAGGACTGGCATAAAAAAGATATATAAATTCACACACGAGACTCCTTGATTGAACCTTGATTGAACAGTCTTTCCCATACACGCTCAGGCATGATGGCACAAAAGTCATGATTGACGAGAAAATATCAAACCAGGTACTCTTCAGTCATTTGCGCAAGCCCTCAATCACACCCATCCATGACGGTTATGCCGGCGCAATCACCATGTTTGCGCAGTCATGACTAATTTAGACCTAGGTAATGTGGAGCGGCTTTTCCCTGCTAAGTTATATAGGGTGATCCGTACATTGCACCCACCCTGACACTCGCCTGCAGTATTTTGTGTTGCGGGGACAGCCTGCTCTGCTGGTGTGGGGACTACTGACATTTTGGTTGCCTCATGAACTGTTACAGATTTTTTTTTTTTTTTTAATGAATGAACGACACCTGTAATCTGGTATATAGATTTTTTTTTTTTTTAGCTTGTTTTTGTTTCCTCTAATCATATGTTAAGAAAAATACTAACCAGCCTTGCAATCACTGGACCCAGAAAACCAAAATTAAGTACTATGAAATCGAGGGGCGAAAGAACTCATACAGGTTGGACACTGGTATTGTTGACTGAGCCGTCCCAGAAACACACATGAATTCTCAGCTAAGAGGCAAGGGATGCGTAATATATGGACCACCCTGTATAACCAAAATGTTGGATCCTAGCTAGGCCAAATTCGTGCAGGGATTAGGTGACTACTAGGTCTGTATATGACATTCTTTTCAGCAGTGACACACGGAGATAATTAGGTTGATAGATAGATAGATAGATAGATGGACAGATAGATATGTAGATAGGCAGACAGACAGACAGCAGATAGATAGCTAAGTAAATTGATAAATATACTAACAGACACAGATGTAGAGAAAAGGATACATAAACAGTTTGATAAATAGATGGAAGAAACATATATAGATAAACAGACAGACAGATAGATAGACAGATAGACAGATAGATAAATACGTACATAGTCAGATGGACAGATAGACAGACTGATATCTAGATCGACAGACAAACTAAGAGAGAGAGAACCATTTTGTACTCCACCATAAACTACAGAACTTCATAGGCTGTAATCTGTATTCCTTCCAGCTCTCGTGCCCGCCCCCCGTTTTCTGTAATAACCCTTCATTTTCATAACACCGTCTGCATCATTTTCTTCCTGATGTATGGGCGGCGCTGTGGAGAGTTATTCCTTTTTTTATTTTAGTTTCCCCTCATTTTGGAAAGATGAATGGGGCTACGTGTCTCTTTCATCCATCTTCTGTCTGTCTGTCTGTCTGTCTATCTGTTTCTCATATATTTAGTTTGGGGAGTAATTTCATTTTGTTTGCATAATTTAAGAAAGATTAATGTGAATAGCTAGTTGTCTTTTTCATCTGTCTGTCTCTCTGTCCTTTCTGTTTGGTTATGTATGCATGTATGTATGTATATCTACCTTCGTGAAATTTTCTCCCTGATAAGTATCACTGTGTAATTAATTTTTATTATAGAGTCCCCTGGTCTTAGAAAGATTAATACGGTTGATTTTGTGTTTCGTATATTAGTCTCGCTGCCTTAGCAAAGGTGAGCAATATCAAATAGCTGTTGTCGTAGTAGTAGTAATAGTAGTAGTGGTATTGTCGTTGCTGAGCAACCGCAGTCTGTTCGAGCAGATCCATCAACCACAGGTAAGCAGTCGCCCTTATAGGGCCTCCCGTGCAGTGAACCGATGTTCCCTTGCGTCATACAACTCCTCGTCACAACGAGGCGGGAGGAAGAGTGTGGAGGATTGGTTCCTGGATGGATGCCGCATTTGCGTCTCTCCACTGAGTTCACAGGGACACCATAGTAGGTCCCACATCACCCCATTCTTTGACTGTATGGCTACCACCCATCTATTAATGCTGCCTGGGTTGCAGGACACCATTAGACTTGTCTCTCAGTGTATAGTCACCCGAAATGTGAAGAAAAGCAATAAAACTTACAGGAAAGATGGGAGAAACAGAAAAACGAATTATAAAGGCGAAGGAGAAGTAGGCTGCTAAAATCTAGTGTGTGGATGGTGAATAGCACCACCTCCTACCAAAATAAATGAAACAGAAAGTACCCGCGCTTTGGGAGTTAACAAGTAGCCGAAAAGATGCCAGTCCCAAGCAGATAGAAAATGGAGATAATGAGGCGAAAATTATTGAGTATTATTATGTCGACAGAGAGCTGGTGGAGACGAAATGTTACTTGTGTCCTCAATAATATCGCTTGAAATTTAAGGGAGATAATGATTAAGGTTGTCGTGTTTAGAGAGCTTATGTATATGATTTCTAGATTTAATTATGGTGAAAATATAACAACACACGCGTCAAAAATCGCTTTATTTACACAGCTGAATGAACGTAAGCAAAATACAGGTTAAGAGACATAGCGGATTTTGTGTTATTTTAGCATATCCCCGAGAGAGAGAGAGAGAGAGAGAGAGAGAGAGAGAGAGAGAGAGAGAGAGAGAGAGAGAGAGAGAGAGAGAGAGCATATACTTTATTTCACTGGACCGGAAATGATGCTTGTCTGAATAATTGATGATAATGATGATGATGATGATGATGACATTGACAAAGATTAAGTTAACGACCTAAATTTTAGACGATGATAGTGAAGATGATAATAATGATGATGATGATGATGATGATGATAATGCATAGTTTACCCCGAGCACAAAATGTAATTGAATTCACAGCTTGATTACAATTAACGATAGTGGAACTTCATTTGTCCATGTCTGATTAGCCTGCACAGTTATCAGAACACACACACACACACACACACACACACACACACACACACACACACACACACACACACAGAAGAAAGATACATATTACCTAGTGTGTGTGTGTGTGTGTGTGTGTGTGTGTGTGTCCAGTGGGTTATCGGGCGGGAAGCAATTAAGGAAGGAGCAGTAATGGGTGTGTGAAGGCCATTGCTTAAACGAGGGCACGTGGGGTCACAGCACAATAATACTGAACACAAACTGACTTTTACAGAACACCTGTTAGAGTGGTGCAGTTTTTCTCAGCTGAAGGAAACAGACACACACACACACACACACACACACACACACACACACACACACACACACACACACACACACACACACACACACACACACACACACATAATAGAGATAGCCTGTTACCCTTTGTTGGAGTGGGGTAGTGTGGTTAGGGTGAAGTATGTACTGTTTTAGGAAGATAATCACCCGTATTGTCTCCTCAGGCTGTAGATGATTTTTAACCCCCCCTCTCATTGACCCCTCATTCTCTCGTCGTTTCCTCTCGTATACTCGTGGTGTATGTATGTATGTATGTATGTATGTATGTTCCTCTTTACCTTCAGCATCCTAGAATTGGGGAAAGAAGACGTTGTATAGGGGTTTGTTCAAGGGTAGAGGTAGAGTGCAAGGTGTGTGTGTGTGTGTGTGTGTGTGTGTGTGTGTGTGTGTGTGTGTGTGTGTGTGTGTGTGTGTGTGTGTGTGTGTGTGTGTGTGTGTTTGCAATCCTACTCCGAGCGGATTTTTTTCATTCGCTCGTGTCTCCAGGCGTGACCCAAGCGACATGTATTGCAATCATCAGCGTATGTTATCAGTGTGGAGACTGAACTGGGTAAGTGGTGAATTCCTGTCTCTTTAACAATGGTGAATATTGGATTACATATGAAAGGCTTCTCTACTCCCCCTCCTCTCAAGCTAATTACAATAAAGTGCTCAATTAACTTAGAAATTACAGTAATGATAATATACGGAACAGCAATATAATTAAGTGTAGTGTGTTATTGTATATGATAAATGAGTTCAGTTAAGGTAAATGTAAGTACTATTATAATTCTTCCATGTGGATAATGAAATATAAATGTATACAGAGTGGATGTATATATAATCTTAATTCATTGTGCTAAAGTGGTAATGGTTTATAAATACAGGTTGCATATACGGAAGGGAATTCATGTTAGTCTAGATTATGATTTTACTGCAGGGTCACACACACACACTCACACACACACACACACAAGCAGAGAGAGAGAGAGAGAGAGAGAGTTTCATATTTCATTCCTCATTTTCCTCAAAATGTCTCTGTCTGTCTGTCTGTCTGTCTCGTCTCGCGCTCCCTTCTTCTCGCTTCCGCGGGAAGAAAAAAGATGAGAGAGTGGAAGAAGAGGTGACAGAAAGAATAGAGGAGGGAGGAGGAGGGAGAGGAAGAAGTGAGTGAAGGAAGGGAGGAGGGGCGAGAAAGAAGGAGCCAGGAGGGAAAAGGGAGGGGAAGGAGAGAAAGAAAAGCCAGAAGGGAGAGTAGAAAGTGAGTATGGAGAGAGGAAAAAGATAAAAAGGAAAAGCTAAAAGATAAAAAGGACTAGGGGGTAGGAGGAACAAGGAAGGATGAAGTAGGGAAGGAGGAAACAGGAAAAGAAGGGAAAGAGGAGAGGACAAGAGAAGCAGGGAAAAGAAGGTAGGAATGAGGAGACGTGAGAAGAAAGGAAGGAAGGAGGAAGGAGGAAATGATCAGACAGGAGACGCAAGGGAGGGAAGAAAGAGAAAGAGGAAACAGGGGGTAGGAAGAACAGAGGAGTAGAAGACAAGGGAGAGGGAAGAGGAAAGAAGGAGCCGAGGTAGAGTGAATAAAGGGTAGAAGAAGCAGGGGAAAGAAGAAAGGAAAAGAGGAGAAAAGAGGGGGAAGGAAAATGTAAGAAAGGAGTGAGAGATGCGTATATAATGTGGCTTGCAGTCCCAAGGGCAGCAGTACTGGATGGGACGTGAGAGTGTACGTGTGTGTGGCTCCCTGATCGACGATGCCCAGGGGTCCCTCAGTGCATTACTAGATGAGAGACCACGGGGAACAGAGACAGAGTGAGACGGATGAGGAGACAGACGAGGGAGAGAGAAAGGCCTGGGGCAAAGAGAGAGAGAGAGAGAGAGAGATGGGTTGCCTAGCTATAGACCTTGCTGTCCTTTGTAGGTCTTAATATTACTGGAAAGACTAAGCACAGATACATTACAACTTGATGGCAAACCCTAAGTCTCTCTCTCATCACCTGGACCCTCCGGCAATCAGACGTACAGGAAAACAGAGGGAAGCACACCTAGCATGACTGAAATGCCCGATGGAAATTTAATTCGTTAAAAAGCAGCAAATAAAATCGATGGCAATAATTTTAAGACAGAATACCAATACTACTGACCAAGCATTCTTACTTGTGTGTACAGTACATATTTTTTACATAATCATACATAAACACGTACACATAATTCTATTGGATGTTTGGTACTGGCGACTGACAACACAAGTAACCATTTATTTTGAGGGAGGAAGGGTGTAAACCTTAAAAAAAAATTATACAAAAGCACTGCACTTACGACACACCTGGTTATGGAAAGGCATTGGTCTGTTTAGCAAAAGTGAAACCCCAATTTATCCCTATTAAAAAAAAAAAAAAAAAAGAAACATATACTTTAATTTATGGCTGTTAACTTTAAAACACTTGTAGAGCTAGAAAATACTTAGACTGCATTCCTCTTCACTTAGCATAAGGACAGTAAGGTAAAAAAAAAAAAATATTCTGTTTTTAACCACGTGTTTCAGAAATAATTAAAAAAAATTGAAGTCTACCCACATCTTTGTAATCTCAGGTGAAATAAATACGACTAATTATTGTGCCATACTGATCTATTAATTTTAGATGCTGACTGGATGCTGACTGCTCTCTAGGTAACTGACGATGGCTGACAAGTGCTGATCTAGTCCCTTATTCTCGTCGGGTAAGGTGGCTCCCAAGCACCTCTTCCTTAGCGATTTATTTTTTAGCGTCTCATTAGCTTCCTTCTGTACGCTATTTATGCAGAATCCGGCGATGTCAGAAGGATTTAGATAACAAAGAATAGGACAGTAAGGTGTAATAAATAGAACAAATCGCTTAGGAAGAGGTGTTAGGGAGCATCCATAATAAACGAAAATACAGGGCCACTTCTGACCTCAAGAACGTGATTTTAGAGTATATGACAAGAATATAAGAAAACGGGTCATCGTAGTGAAAAGGTAAAGCACTTCACTCCGATGACGCATTATAGATCGTGTTGACTCTCTCCTGGCGATTGAGTTTATTTATTTATTGGCTTATTTATTTTTATTCCGTGGAGGCTTTTCGACTACAACCTTCATTAATTATTTCACTCTTAAATGATTGTCCTGAGATGAAGAATATTATACGCTGGGGCAAAAATAGAGGGATAATCAGAGTGAGGGGGTTTAGAGGGATTAAAGCTTAGCCAGGAAGGACCATTGACTTGAACTTTCTGTAATAGTCTCTCTGATGAATAAAATCGTCTGGCGCTAGCAGGGATAAAAATAGTAGAGTTGCCCCGACCATGGAAGGGCTAATGGAGACAGTATTAACACTCTCACCTTCCTTTTCTCCTCCTCCTCCTCCTCCTCCTCTTTCTTCTTCTTCTTCTTCTTCCTCTCATCATCATCATCATCATAATCATTATTATTATTATTATTATTATTATTATTATTATTATTATTATTTTTATCATTATTATTATTATTATTTAGGCTACTATGACTCGCTCAGCTGAACAAACTCCTCTGGTGTTAATGGGAACCAGAATTGTCCTGACCATGAAAGGGGTTTAAAAACAGACCCACAGAAAGGCAGGAAGGCCACATCTACTTGAAATTTCCACTCAGTGTAAAAGGCGTGCGAGGAGACAGCGGCAAGGACAAACTACCTCTTTACATTCGTTAGGGTTGCGGCACGTGGCTTCTACCGGGAATGAGGCGGCAGGGGTAAACCGCGGAGACGTAGATTTTTTATTTATTTTACTTTTCTAACTTCAGACGATTTTTATTTAGACTAGGATGGATTTTTCAGATTGGAGGGATTGAGATAAAAGCCTTCATTCACCCCTTCACAGAGAGAGAGAGAGAGAGAGAGAGAGAGAGAGAGATCAGGATAGAGAAGAAGGGAGGAAGGTGAGGGGTTGAGGAGGGGGTGGATGAGGATGAGTAGGGAGTGGGAGTGAAGAGGGAGGTGAGGGGCTAAGGAGAGTGAAGAAGGAGGGGAGGTGAAGGAGGGAGGAGGGGGAGAATGGAGGAAGAAGACGAGGGTAAAAAAGGAGGTAAGAATGAGTTACTGGAGGAAGGAAGGAAAGAAGATGGAGGAGACGAGAGAGGAATGGGATGGGGAAAGAGGAGAAGAGGAAGATGGGAGAGGGAGAGAGGAGGGGAGAGGGGAGAAGAGGAAGATGGGAGAGGGGGTGGGGAGGGGAGAGGGGAGAAGAGGAAGATGGGAGAGGGGTGGGGAGAGGGGAGAAGAGGAAGATGGGAAGAGGGAGAGACGGGAAGACGGGTATGAGGTGTTTAGGGTACGATTACAGGCTCAAAGATTGGAGATTGGGGAGGGATGGGCAGAAATTTTCTATTACGATACAAACACACACACACACACACACACACACACACACACACACACACACACACGCTCTCGCCTGCCAACTGGTGGACGGGAGTTCGCGCCTCGCTCAGGTTGCGAAAAGTTTCACTGACGAAGTGGGTGGTTACTGTCCCCCTTGAGCAAGGGGACGGGTGTGTGGGTGTGTGAAGGTCACAGCCTTGCCCTTAGATCGGACTATATGAGCTCTCAGCTCCCTTCCGGGAGGGTAAAAGCTGACGATCACGACCATCAAGTGATCCTGACCGACCCGGTGAATTACACACACACACACACACACACACACACACACACACACACCTAATGAAACCAAACGCCTCAGCAATCTCTCAGCGCGCGCGGGTGTAAAAATATGACCCTGGATCCACAAGGCTACCAAGCAAATCTCCCCCAACCTCTCTTTCAAAAAATCCCCTAAATCCCCCAAATCCCCTACCCCCTGCTCATGTGGGGATTATTTTGATAGTTTTTATTTTTTTATTCTGGCTTGGAGGGATTTAACAACATTAATCTCCAGCAAAATTACCCCTTAAAAATCCAGCTAATAATTCCCCTAAACATCCCCGAAAAAAATTCCTTCCCTAAAATCCCCTTAATAATTCCATAAATCCCTAAAATCCCCTAAATTTCCTATAAAATCCCCTGAAATCCTCCCAAATCCTCGATACAATCTCTTTAAATAGTCCTAATAATCCCCCTAACATTCCCCTTAAAATTTCCTAATAATCCCATCAAATCCCACTTAAAATCCCCAATAATCCCATGAAATCTCCCTAAAATCTCCCAATAATCCCCTGATACCTCCCTTAGATCTCCCTATAATCCCCTGAAATCCCCCTTAAATCTCCCAATAATCCCATGAAATCCCAATTAAAACCCCAAATAATCACCTGATATATCCTTTAAATCTCCAAACAATCCCCTGAAATCTCCCTTAAATCCCCTAATATTCCCCTGAAATCCCCTATAATAATTCCCCACAAAACCCCTTTAAATATTCCTATAAGAATCTTTGTAATATTCCGTTATGAGAAATCCCCTAAAATCCCTCTTATATCACCCAAAAAATCCCCAATACAGACCTCCTAAAATCATCCACAAAACTCCCTCATTAATCCCTTCTGAAAGTTCATAAGATCCCTAAAAAACCCACATTCAACTCATTCTACAATCCCTAAAAATCCCCATTAAATCCTAAAATCCCTAAAAATCACCATTGAAATCATCCTAAAATCCCTAAAAATCCTCATCAAAAACATCTTAAAATCCCTAAAAATCCTCAATAATATCATCCTAAAATCCCTTAAATTCCACAATAAATTCCCATAAAAATTCCCCAAAAATTTCCATAAAAATCCCCTAAAAATCTCCCATATGCCCCTAAATCCCCCAGTCCCTCGCTACCCCCCCTAAAATCCCTCTCATCTCCCTCTTCCTTCCCCTTCCTCAATCTTCGCCTCCTAAAATCCCTCTAATCCTCCTCCTGCTCCATCTTCCTCAATCCTTCTCCCCACAAAAATCCCTCTAATCCCCCTCTTCCTTCCCCTTCCTCAATCTTCGCCTCCCAAAATTCCTCTAATCCCCCTCCTCGTTCTCCCTCTCCCCGGGAGGTAATCGCCGGTGCTGGGATTATCCTGATGGCTTTTTATGCAGGCGTGGAGGGATTTAACGCCGCGATGTTGAGATCAAAGGGTTCAGGAGGCGATGCAATCTCTCTCACTCCCTCGCCCCGTGTCCCTGAACAATGTGAAGGTGTGGGATTGCCTATTAATATGTGGGCAGGTTACGATAGATAGATAGATAGATAGATAAAGAGAGAGAGAGAGAGAGAGAGAGAGAGAGAGAGAGAGAGAGAGAGAGAGAGAGAGAATTCCCAGGTCCAAAAACACAGCAACAACGCAACCAATTTTTATCTATCTGCCTATCTATTACCAGATGCCAGAATCCCGTAAGGGGTGGCCAGAAACAAATCGCCTCCACATCACCCCCCTTCATTTGGCTACCCTCCCTCCAACTCACTCACCCCTCTCTCATATCTCTCTCCACTCCATCCCTCCATCTCATATTTTTACCATTATCTTATTCAATACTCAAGGTCCCACATTCTCGTCGGTTAAGGAATTTCCCTAACACCTTTTCTTAAGCGATTTATTTTGTTTAATACACTTCACTGTCCTCTTCTGTGCTGTATAAATCCTTCCAGTGTCGCCATGCTCAGCATAAATAACGTACAAAAGGATACTGACCAGCCATATCCGAAAATAAATCGCTAAGGAAGAGGTGTTAGGGAGCTTCCTCACCTGACAAGAATACGAATCAAGGTCAGTGTACTATAATCACCTTTTTCTATAATCACCTGTGATAGGTCACAGGTAGTAATGTTTGTGAGTTACGATAATGAGTGGACGAGCAACAGGAAAATATAACTAGAAGCAGATTTTAGGTGTGAAGAGAAACATGCGAGATTTTCTTTTTATACAGAAGATGAAGACAGGAGGGAAAAAACAAATAAAAACAACAATAATAAGTGATCAAAATGAGAGGAGGTTAATATTACTAAGTCACAAAAAAAGTATATATAAATGCACTTGATATCGTGGGTCTTTTTTTTATCTTATTATTTTGTCGTATGTTACCTATAGATTTTTAACACTGACCTAGTTTTTACCAGTGGCATATAAGAGGATATTAAGGTCAAATAGGCAAAATAAATCTCTGAGGAGGAGACGATAAGAAATTTTACAAAACTACTTACTATGACCCTGTGTTTGAAAATGTAATGCATTTGGGGAGTCCCGATTTATGTATTTATTTATCTGTCTATCTGTCCGTCTATCTATTTATTTATCCATCCATCTATCTATCTATCTATCTATCTACCTATCTCTCTGTCTATACATCCAATCATCCCCCCATCTAGCTATCTATTTTTCTATCCATCTATCCATTCATTCATCCATTCATCCATCCATCCATCCATCTACCTATCTATCTATCTATCTATCTGTCTATCTATCTATTTGCTTTTATTAATGGTACTCATCCACTGCGCCCGGTGATTCAGTGGTTAGAACGCGCCGGTCGGAGGATTTTGTGTATGTATCAAGGGAAGAACGCTGATCATCGACCTTTTAATCTACTGGACTGTGGTGGTAGACTAGCCTCGGTCCCCTACACATCAAAAGGGGTGGTAGTATATTGGCTAACCCTTCTACTTTAACGCTGCATCTCGTTCTAAGTCTCCCTCTCCTTCTTCTCACGTCAAGTTTGGAATCTCTGCATTATTTTTTGTTTACACCTGGGCAGTATTTTTTCTTTTTCCATGCGTTCCCAGCCTGCTTTGTATTCATGGTCTGTCACTGAATTGCTGCTTTGATTATTGGTGTTGTTATTCGTTCTATTACTGCTACTACTACTACTACTACTACTACTACTACTACTACTACTATTATTATTATTATTATTATTATTGGTCTTTTATCAACCAAGGATCCAGTAAGTCGAATACTGTGTAAATTTTGAAAGACTGACGAACTTACTTGTGTGTGTGTGTGTGTGTGTGTGTTCTGCTCTTCACGTTTTCCCTACTTCACTCCCATCATCCTACTTCACCACCCTTCCTCACCTTCCCTACCTCAGCACCCAAAATTATCATTGCCTTCCTCACCACCCTACCTCATACCTACCCCGTTTTACTACCGCTTGCCTCACCACTACCCTGCTTTACCTCATCTCTGCCTCAGTCTGTCCCTCCTTCACCACCATACTTCACTTGCCTCACTACTATTACACCCTGCCACTCTACCTTACCCTCTGCTTTCTCATCCCCCTCCCGTTTCACCTCACCCTGCCTCACCCAACCTGTCTCAACCCAGCTTGCCTCACCATCCTGCCTCACCAAGAATGTCTCACCACCCTGTCTCATCTCACCCTGCCTCACAAGCCTGTCTAACCCCACTGTCTCACCCCATACCTAACCCCTCCCCCTACCTCACCCTCCCCTGCCTGACCTCTGCTGCCTCACCTTAATGACGTGTCTATCTAGGAAGCGACTTTTGGCTTGAAACTGCGAGGTGATTTTAATGTATTCAATCTGGGAGGGACAGTAGCAGAAGGAGCCGTGAAATCCTCTCGAATCAGTGAAATAGATGAGTTGATTCAATATTCTCCATTTAGCTATCTGGAAAATTTTGATGTCCCTGTCCGTTTGATCCACTTGGCTGTCTGTTTGATCTGCTTTCTGTTTGGCTGTCGGTCTCATGTAATTTCTGTCTGTCTTTCTGATCTGTTTTCTGTCGGCTGCCAGTCTGATATTTTCTATTTGGCTGTTTGTGTGATCTGTTTTCTGTTTGCCTGTCTACCTCCTATCTTCTGCTTGTCTGTCTATCTGCTTTATTTTCTGCTTATCCGTCTATCTGACCTATTCTCTTTTTCTATGTTTGATAAGATTCTGTTCAGCTGTCCATTTTATTTGCATTCTACTTGACTCTCAGTTTCTCGGTAATTTTTTTTTTTTTATTAGGGCGTGAACAGAATAATCAAATCTGCTCAGCTCAGTGAATTAGAGGAGCTGATTTACTATTCTTCGCTTCTTTCAGTGTTTACGTATTTCAGGCCTGGCTTAATGGCTTGCTATCTGAGGGTAGTTCTTCTTCGTGCAAGCCAACCATCTACTTATTTATTAATCTGGCTGTCTGTCTAGGAAGTTGGTGTGTGTGTGTGTGTGTGTGTGTGTGTGTGTGTGTGTCATTATATCCTTGCCTAACTTTACTTCGCCACCACCTTGCTTCACCACTGTCCTGCCTCACCACCACCTTGCCTCACCCTACCCTGCTTGACTCCACCATGCTTCACCCTACCTGCTTCACTCCACCTTGACTCACTCCACCCTGCCTCACCCAACTCTGCCTCACAACCACCCTGCGTCACAACTACCCTGCCTCACCACAACGCCGCCTCACCACCACCCTACCGTACCATCTTCCTGCCTCACTACCTTCCTGCCTCACCACCTTCCTGCCTCACCTTCCTGAAATAACACTTACCAACCTGGTCACGCCTGCATTATTGACACTTCTGGTAAGGTCACACAGTCGACTCGCCCATCTTGGCTTTTATCCTTAATCCCTTCAGCCCGAGAACGTCATATTTATCACAGACGGGGAAGGCATAGCTGTTGTAATCGAGTCAGTTTTTATATCTATCTGGTTTCTATCTATCTATTTACGTATAGTCGTCTGCAAAAGTTACGTTCCTCTTCATTGCCGCCAGTAGCTCAAAACATTGCTTTTGGTAGTTAAAAGTTAGAGTTAAAAGTCACTGTTTAACTAGTCAAGCGGAGTATTGTGACTACACTTAACTTTACACAGACTAATTTGATGTTATGGGTTAGTGAAGGTTTAGAGGAGGAAAGGAAACTGTACAGAGACTAAAAGTATTTATGTCGACAAACCATTTTCATCAGAGTCTATCCCGATGTGGCTCAAAATTATCACATGCCCTGTACGAGCATCTGGCAAAAAGTGATTCAGTTTTGGTGCAGGCTGATTAAGGGTCAAAGGTCAGCGTCGGGGTCAGAGTTCAGGGTGTAGCGTTGTTTCATGAATGGCAGATCTGATATGAATCAAAATTAGGACGTGGCTTGTGTTTGTGTATGGGAAAAGTGGCTCTTGCGAGTTTTGGGCTACAAGGAAGATCAAAATATCTACACTGGTAATTTGTAATATTAGAACAAATAGAGTTTTCTATAGGTAAATATCGTGTAAAAATAACTTTGTCCTAATATCAAGTACTTCCTGAACACATTTATGCTTCATTTTAGCTTTGAATAAGGGAAGTCCAGTACTGAAGACCGTCCATCTTTTCACAGTGTATGAGAAACCACTGATTATTCCCTTATTCGGCTAAAACGAAGCATAGTATTGTCCAGCAAGTACCTGGTATTATGTCAAAGCTATTTTCAAACTATATATTTCTATTTCACAGCAGTTTATGGCAATACTACGAGAATTTTCAGTGTCGATATTTTGAACTTCCTTGCAGTCCAAAACACGCGGGTGGTCAATTTCGATGCAGGTAAGTCAAAGCTATTAAAATCAAAGGTCATGTGTCAAAGTCAAAGTTCAAGGTGCGGCATTATCTCACGGATGTCTGGTCCGATTAAAAAAAAAAAATGAGAGAGAGAGAGAGAGAGAGAGAGAGAGAGAGAGAGAGAGAGAGAGAATTACCCCTGCACTGTGTGGTGGGATGGGAAAACGGGATTTGATTTTGGTACAGGTCAATCAAACGTCAAGGTCATTGCTCAAGGTTGGATTTTGGGTGCAGTTTTTTATTATTATTATTATTATTATTATTATTATTATTTTAACCCTCTGGTCACCCTCTCTAGTCTTATTTTTATTATTTTTTTTATTATTATTTTTTTTTAGGGACCTGGATGGCTATCACAGGTAAATACTAAACTGTGGTTACATGAAGCTCGATGAGGTTTAGCTCTGAGTCAGGAATAAGTCTCCTTCGTTAGCTGTCAAGTTGTCCCTTCCATCTGAATACACTTGGCCATCAACTGAGCTGAAAGGAGCTGAGGATCTTTGTCAGTAAATCCGCTGTACAACCAAACCATTACAGTCAGCTTCGGAGAGGACGCTAATTGAGAAGTTGTAAAGACTGTAAGTTAATAATGATTGTAAGCTGGTATTTTCTGACGTGGGATAATTTTTGCTGTAATGTATAATGTTCTGTACTTCCCTCTCTCCCCTTATCTCTCTCTCTCTCTCTCTCTCTCTCCCTCTCCCTCACAGCCACCCCTTTCCCTTTTACTACCACCCCTTTCCTTTTCTCTCCCCTCCAGTACCACCCCTCTTACTTCCTGCCCTTTTCTCTCCTCCTTTCCTCCCTTCCACTACTACTCCTTTCTCTCCTCGCTCTCCTCCACTATCACCCCTTTGGCTTTCTCTTCCTTTCTCCCTTCTTGCCCTTCACTGCCGCCTAATTTCCCTTACTCCCTCTTTCTCCCCTCTCCTCCCCTCCACTACCACCCCAGTCCTCCCTCTTCCCATACCTCCACTCCCACCATTACCCCTTTCTCTCCGTTTCTCCCCCCTCCCCTCCACCACCACCACTCCTTCCACATCCCCCCCCCTCCTCCTTCAGGCACATCCAGCTCGTAACTCCATATTTATTTACTCTCTCTGACATACATTCGGGGGGGGGGGGGAGACGGGGAGAAGAAGAGGAAAGAGGAGGGGAAAGAAGGGTGAAGTCTGTTGACAGTAGGAAGGGGAGGAGGAGGAGGAGGAGAGGGGGAGGGGAAGAGAAAGATGAAGTTTGTTGATAATAGGAAGGGGTAGGGGAGGAGAGGGGGTGGTTGTTGATTGGAGGGAAGGGGAAGGAGGAAGAGAGGAGGGGTAGGAGGGGAAGTGAGGAGGGAGAGGAGGAAGAGAGGAGGGGGAGGGCTTGATGGAGGTGAAGGGGAAAGGAGGGGACAGAGCTAACAGTAAAGATGGGGGAGGGGGAGAAGAGAAGAGAGGAAGGGAAAGAGAGGAACAGTGATAAGAAAGAGGGTTGTCGAGGAGGGAGGGAAGATGGAAGGAGAAGGGGAATGGGGGAGAGGAAGGGGAGGGAAAAGAAGCATAGAGGTGGCAAGGGAGAGTGGCAGTACAGGGTAGACCTCCCTTAAAAGAAGAAGAAGAAGAAGAAAAAAAAAAAAGAAGAAGAAGAAGAAGAAGACGAAGAAGAAGAAGATGAAGATGAAGAAGAAGGAGGAGGAGGAGGAGGAGGAGGAGGAGGAGGACGATTATACACATGATTACACAGGAAAGCAAACAGCAACAGACCTTATGGTCCTTTCGAGGCTGCTTGTTTGAGAAAACTATGACTACAAGATCTAACTCTACATGCTGAAGGATAAGGATAGTAAAGCAAGAAGGCTCCCCCCACCACCAAACCCTCCAGGAAAAAGTGAGAAAAACCACCATGCAGCATGGAAAAACTGACATGGAAATTTTATAGGAAACACTGGAAAGGAAAGGTCACATTCTATAATACTTTATCTATAAGCTACCCGATAGGGTAACCTGAAAGAGAAAGTAAACAAATAAAATAATAGTTACGGCATGACATTATAAACCGGTACATTGAGTTAATGGGAAGTCTGTGGACATAACGTGGAAGCTACACACTGCACAGTGTGGATGTTTAGGGGTGGTGCGGCAGCCTTGCCGGGCGCTTTTAAGGTAGGCAGCAGTCAATCAGGCCCTAGCTCCGTTTGCTCCACTGAGACAAGGAACTCTCCCATGTGGGACAAGTACACAAGTTTCATCCTGAAGCAGTGACCCCTGGTACATTAAAAAAATCCCGATGGTGGTCACTTGACTAACAGGGACCCTCAGTGATCCACAGCCCATCACAGGTCGAAAGTAACAGTAGTGACCGTTAACTCAGGGTTATCTGTGCAGATCCTAATCTGTGCTTATATTGCTTTCTTTGCATTGGGGAGATTGAAAAATATATAAGACGGGTGTCTTAGATAAAAGGGGACTGCACAGTGCACAGTGTGGATATGCAATGCACAGAGTGAATGTTTAGGGGTGGTGCGGCAACCTTCCCTGGCGCTTTTTAGGTAGGCAGCAGTCAATCAGGCAATAGCTCCGTTCACTCCACTGAGACAGGGAACTCTCCCATGTGGGACAAGTACACAAGGAGGAGGAGGAGGAGGAAGACTAAGAAGAAGAAGAAGACGAAGACGAAGACGAAGAAAGAAAGCGATATCGAGTTTTTTTATGAGCCACACAACTGCTGCCATATCTTTTGCATCACCCTGTACGTGCATGGGGGGGACGCTCTTCCCTTATCCCCTTCCCTACGATAACCCAGTACCATAAATTTCCTACCTCCAGACGATTTTACTCAGCTTCCAATTAATGTCTAGCAGTGAAGGGGTTAAGGAAGGCCATATCTAACCCCTCCCAGACCGAAGAGCCACTCCCTAAGCCGAATAAAATCGTCTGGTGGCAGCAAGAATAAAAAAATTGTTTGGCTTTATTTTCCTAGGAAGTCAACCCCTTCAATTCAGTGACAATTTTTTGTTATTATATTATTTTTATGATTATTTGTTAAAACTATGTTCTTGCTGATACCAGACGATTTTTTTCAGCTGAAGGGAGAGGAGCCAAGCATTGAAGGGGTTAATGGAGGCTTTATCAAACCCCTTTCAGCTAGAAAAGTCCATCCTGTGCTGAATAAAATCGTCTGGAGATACTAAGACTAATTTTACCCTCATCGGATTGAAGGTAGGAGTGTATCAAGCAATACTGATTATTTTTTTCTGTAGGACCCATTCTATCAACGAAAAACAGACATTAAACGGAACATGATGATGCAGCGGAGTAGATAATTCACTCGAGGAACAAGTAAGCATCAGGAACGCCATATCGCCCATGGACTACTGGGATGAAAAGCACCGGTACTGTACTTCACCATTTTAATATGTACTGTATGTGTCTTTGTATCTGAAGGTGTGTATTTATATTTGTATCTGAGGCTATTAAAACTGTCATATTTGTATCTGTATTTGCCTCTTGACAAATTAGTGTATTTGTATCTGTATTTGTATTTGGTCTCTTGTATTTGACCCCATCCCTGTTTTCTACCGCCCTTGAATTTTTGCCTATCGACTACGCGAGAGAGTCATACAAGCAGATTCTACCAAGTCTCAATTTTACCCTAGAATACGACCTGCAAAAGTTGATGTTATGTCCAGGTCCCTAATTGTATAGCCGGGTAAAGAGGAACAAAAGGGTACGTATTCTCCGCAGTTTAGGAAGCTCCCTAACACCTCTTCCATAGCGATTTATTTATGGATGCGGTTGGGTAATATCGTTTTGTACAGTACTTATGACGAATATGGTGATACTGGAATGATTTAACTAACACAGAAGAGGACGGCAAGGTGTAATAATCAGAATAAATCGCTTAGGATGAGAGGTTAGGGAGCTTCCTTAACTGACGAGAATCCGGGCCAAGGAGTCAGGGGTAGAGAAGAAGGGGTATGGCAGGGGGAAGGGGTATAGCAGGGGGGAGGGGGACAGCAGGGGGAGGGAGGTATAACAGGGGGAAGGGGTATAGCAGGGGGAGGGGGTATAGCAAGGGGAGGGGGTATAGCAGGGGGAGGGGTATAGCAGGGGGGAGGGGGATAGCAGGGGGAGGGAGGTATAACAGGGGGAAGGGGTATAGCAGGGGGAGTGGGTATAGCAAGGGGAGGGGGTATAGCAGGGGGGAGGGGTATAGCAGGGGGGAGGGGGTATAGAGAGAGGGAGGGGGCTATAGCAGGGGGAGGGGGATATAGCAAGGGGGAGGAGCTGAGAGAATAGTAAAGAAAAGAGAGGAAGGGAAGAAAAGGGACGGGAAGGTACAAAGGAGTACAAAGGAAAGCAAACAGCAACAGACCTTCTGGTCCTTTCGAGGCTGTTTGTTACAGAGTAGACTATGACTACAAGATCTAACTCCACATGCTGAAGGATAAGGATAGTGAATGATGAGAGGAGGGTGAGGGGTGGGGAATGAAAGAGGGAAGAAGGTGGGGGGAGGAAGTGGGGAGAAGGTTATAGCCGAGGGAGAGGGGGAAGGTGAGAGGAGTGAAGAGAAGGAGGGAGGGAAGGGAAAGGGAAGGGAAGGGGATTGATAAAGTGATGGTGGGGGTAGAGAGGGGGAGATATATTAAATGAAGCAGTGATAGGGAAGAGGGGAATGGGGAATGAGGCTTTGAGGGTGGGGAGAGGGGAGAAGTAGGGAGCGGTGGGGTGGAGGGGAGGGGAAGAAACAGCGAAGGGCGAGGGGAGAGGGCAGGAGGAAAGGAGTGTTGCGGGAGAGGAAAGAGAGGTAGAGGTATGAGAGAGTAAAGGGGAGATAAGAGGGAAGAAGGAAGAAGTAGGAATGGTGGTGAGGAGGGGGAGGGGAATGGATTGTGAGGGGATGAGGGAAGAAGAGGCAAGGGATGGGGGTAAGGGGTGAGGAGTGGGAAGAGGGGAGATAGACGGGGGGAGGGGGGAGATAAAAACGCCGAGAGGGGTAGCAGGGTTAATCTCCGCCCTGAGGAATATACTAAAGGTGATACAGAGAGAGAGAGAGAGAGAGAGAGAGAATCAACATAAACCCACCCGAAAGAAAATATATAATGAAGACGCAAATGGACTTTTATCAGCCCCCAAAAAAGAACTTGATACTAAAGACTTATATCAGAGTGGATGGAAGGCCTTGAAGATGTTTAGCGGAGGAGGAAAAGCTTCACCAGATTCCCCGAAAGGAGGATGGGCGGGCGTTTTAAAGGAAAATAGAGGTCAATAAAGGTCATAGGTCAACACTGTAGCACTTCTGGCGGGAATTTTACTCTGGGGACTTTTTTTTTTTTATAGTTTATTCTTGTTGATAGCGGACGATTTTATTTATTGGGAAAAACTGAGGGACTGAAGAAATCTGGGATGGTGTGTGCTTTGGTTCTGTATTTATTTATTTATTTATTTATATTTTTTGGCACGGATTTTTTCAGACACTTCGAGGAATGCAAAAAATACTGCTCATATTTACTGCTGTGTTTTCTGCTGTACCACTGCTCCTATCTTGCTATAATACCGAGTGCTCATGTCTGCTGTTAAAATACTGCTCATGTCTCCTGCCAAACTACTGCTCATGTCCCTTTTTATAATACTGCTCATGTCTTGCTATAATATTGCTAGTGTCTGTGCAACAACACTTTTCCTGTCTATTGCTATGGTACTGCTCATGTCTTCAACTATATTGCTCCTCATGTTCCACTCTACATTAAATACTACTCGCCCTTCTTACTATATATTGCTCATGTCTCCCAGTACTGCTCACTACCTCTCCTAGTCATTGGATCAAGCTCAGTACTGCTCACGTCTCATACTAAGGGCCTAATACTGCTCGGGTCTACCAATAAATACTGCTCACTACCTGCTAAAAATACTGCTCACTACACACCCACCGGATACTGCTCAGTGCTTCTCATGTCTCATACCATATCCTGCACACCACAATTCCCAGATACTGCTCATGTTTCCTACTCAGTGCAACTCTTGGGTACTGCTCACTATTGCTCAGTACTACAGCTACAAGGAAGATGATGCTCAGTACTGCTCATGCTTCTTGTAAAATATCGCTCAAGCCTCCTGTTTAATACTACATACGTTTCTTACTAAATATTGCTCACTACTTTTTTTTTTTTTCACTAGACACTACTCCTAGATACTGCTCAATACTACTCATGTCTCTCCTATGTTGCTCACTACGACCCCCAGGTATTGCTCAGTACTGCTCACGTCTCTTACTATACACTACGCATAACTCCTACGAAATACTGCGCCTATATACTGCTCACTACAGAACCAGATACTGCTCGGTACTGCTCATGTCTCCTAGCAAATACTGCACATGTCTCCTAGTACAGTGTATACTTTTAATATCCCCTAAATACTGCCACCTCAGGACTCTCTATACTGCTCAATACTGCTCAGTGCTGCTCCCAAATACTGCTCAGGGATGCTCATGTCTGCGGTGCCTTGTCGCTGATTCAGGAGAGCTGTAAATCTGCTTATCCGAGGCTGTTTAATTGTGTTGGCGTGGTGGGAGAGGGACGGGGAGGAGGGGAGGGGAATGAGTGTGCGGGTGAAGGGGAGAGAGAGTTGGGGTGAGGTAGGGGGTGGGACGTGAGGGGGAAGGGGAGAGTTGGGAGGTGTAAGAGGGAGGATAGAAACAGGAGAAAGACGGGGAGGAGGGGGGGTGATTGTGTGGGTGAGGGGGGGAGAGAGAGTTGGGGTGAGGAAGGGGGTGGGACGCGAGGGGGATGGGGAATATTGAGGTGTGTGAGAAAGAGAACCAGTAAGGGGAGGGGAAGAAGTGGTATGGGGAGAGGAGGAGTAAAGGGGATGGGGTGAAGAAGAGGTGGGGGAGGGAATGGAGGATGTTGAGGGATGCGGGGAGAAGGAGGGGATGGGGGTGGGAGGGAGGGGAGAAGCTGGATGGGGGGAAGGAGAGAGAAGGTGAAGGGGGGGAAAAGGGAGGGGGATAAAGGATACGAAAGGGGAAGGAGGAGAGTGTAGGGGAGGGAGGGGATGAGGGTAGTATAGACGGAGGGAGAAGGAAGGGATGAGGGAAAGAAATGGTGAAAGTTGGTTAGAGGGGGTTGAAGATGAGAGGGGTGGGGGATGAAAGGGGAGGAATGAAGGGGGATGAACGGGTAAGGAAGGGCGTGTAGGAGAGGGTGAGGGTGGGAGAGGGAGGAGGGGAATGGTGGGGAGAGAGGGTCAAGGGGATGAGTGAGTTGATAAGGGGATGGAAGAGAAAAAAGGGGAAGAAAAGGGAAACATTTTGTGTGTGTGTGTGTGTGTGTGTGTGTGTGTGTGTGTGTGTGTGTGTGTGTGAGAGAGAGAGAGAGAGAGAGAGAATGACGAGGGAGACGGCGGCTTGTTTAATTGTGTTTGTGGGAGCGTGGGAAGGTGATGAGGGAGGGCAGGAAGGGGAGGGAAGGAAGGGGAGGGGAGGAAAGGAGAGGAGAGAGGGGAAGGAAGGAGAAGGGAGGAAAGGAGAGGAGAGAGGGGAAGGAAAGGGAGGGGAGGAAAGGAGAGGAGAGAGGGGAAGATGTGGGATGGGTTGTGGGTAGGGGAGGTGAGGTGAGGGAGGGAGGGAGAAAGATGAGGGAGGGGAGGGGATGTTACAGGGTGATAGGGATGGTGAGGTTGGACGAGGGATGAGGGAGGGAAGGACTGGTTGGGAGTGGAGAGGGGTGAGGGGATGAGAGGGGTGAGGAAAGGAGAGGAGTGGGGATGGCAGAGATGTAGCGAGGAATGATGATGATAAATGAGATAGTCAGAGTAATCATTTTCTCTTTCAGCGACTAATTTAGCAACATTAGGTCAGTTTAGGTCATCTAGAGTAGAGGTCCACTGACGCCCTTTAAGTCCATTTTAGGTCAGTTTGATTTATTAAAACAAAAAACCCACGATCTTGTATTCACTTTCCGGGTAATAAAATCTTCTGACTTTGACTGGCTGGAATAGAATCGGAAAGCTGTCCGGATCATGAAAGGGTTAATGGCGACAGTATTAACACTCTCAGGCTCCTGTGCTCTCTCCCAGCTGAATAAAATCGTCTGGCATTAGCTGGAATAAAATACAAGAAGAGACGAGACATGGGAAATAACCACTTCCGTACGATGAAACATTCTCCGTTTTATCGTTTGCTACCTCCAGACGATTTTATTCAACTGAGGGACGGACAAGACGGGCTGGGATGGTGGTAGATGGTGAAGCAGGGCAAGGGGAGTACGCCCTGTGAAGAGGTGTGTTGCAGGTTCGACGGTATGGGCGAGGTGAAAATATAGTACTTAGACATGGGGGGGGGTAGAGTACAAATTTCCACTCTTTATACCATTTGTGTATCAAGCTCTAAGTCTGATTTCTCACGATGATCATTCTTCCATGTCATTCTAATTTTTTTTAACATTAAACTAACTTAAATAATCCTAACCTAACCTAACCTAACAGATAAACCTAAATGACTTACAAACCTAACCTACCCTGATACTAAGAAAACGAACGTAACCTAACCTGATACCAAGAAAACAAACCTAACCTACCCTGATACTAAGAAAACGAACGTAACCTAACCTGATACCAAGAAAACAAACCTAACCTAACCTGATACTAAGAAAACAAGCCTAACCTAAGCTAGAATTTCTGGGATAAAGAAAAATATGGAAAAGTATACGGAACGGAAACTGGAGGGTGGGGGGGGCGCAATTTCAAAAAATAAATAAATAAAAATAAATAAAAATCGTCAGGTGTTCGAAGAGAAAAGTCACCTACAGAGGTTAAGGGTTAATTCAAGGTTAGGCTATACCTTAAGAAGAGGAAAAAGAAGAAGAAGAAGAGGAGGAGGAGGAGGAGGGGAAGGAGGAGGAGGAGGAGGAGGAGAAAAAGAGCAACAAAAACAACAAGAACAACATCGACGACGAGGACGACGACGACGACACCCAAAGCAAAAAAACAAAAAAACAAAAGCAAAACCAACACGAGCCACGAGAGAGAGAGAGAGAGAGAGAGAGAGAGAGAGATTAAGCACGTGCCTCCCTCATACACCCTGTTTCCTACGACCTGGGAAAAGAAAGAATGAAAGAAAAGATGTCATGATACCAAGGGAGGTTAAGAGGGCGACCTGTTTTCTTCCTCCAGGACAGACGACGATAAAAGGGAGCTCCGGAGATGATCTTAGCCCCATTCAGCCCGATGACGTACGGCTGTCGTAAGTTGGTCGTAAGGTGATAGTTAGACTGTCCTAAGGTGATCGTAAGTTGGTCGTGAGGTGATCGTACGACTGTCGTAAGCTGGTCGTAAGTCTGTCCTAAGTTGGGTATAATGTTATCGTAAATCTCTTAGTTATAAGGTGATCGTAAGTCTTAACGTAGTCGTAAGGTTGTCGTAAGTTGGTCGTACGTCGGTCGTAAGGTAATCGTGAGTTAGTGGTCGTATAGTAGCTGTGAGGTGATCGTAAGTCTTTCCTAAGCTGGTCGTAAGGTGCTAATAAGTCTGTGGTCATGGTGATGGTAGTATGATAGTAAGGTGATCGCAAGAGTGTCTTAAGTTGGACGTAGGTCAGTCGTAAGTTCTAAGTTGGTCGTAAGTTGATCGTCAAAAATTGGTCAGGAGGTTTTGGCTCCCCTAAGCTGCTTTAAGATGATAGTAAGGTGATCGTAAGTTGGTCCTAAATTGCTCGTGTCAGTTCCAAGTCAGTCGTAAGATGAATGGTAAGGTGATAAGGTCCTAAATTGGTCCAGTCTGTCCTAAGTTAGTCGTAAGGTGATTGTAAGTCTGTGATCGTAAGTTGGTCTTAAGGTGATCGTAAGTCTGCGGTCGTAAGTTGGGCGTAAGGTGATAGTAAGTCTGTGGTGGTAAGTTGGTCGTAAGGTGATAGTAAGTCTGTGGTCGTAAGTTGGTCTTAAGGTAATCGTAAGTCTGTGGTCGTAAGTTGGTCGTAAGGTGATCGTAAGTCTGTGGTCGTAAGTTAGTCGTAAGGTGATCGTAAGTCTGTGGTCGTAAGTTAGTCGTAAGGTAATCGTAAGTCTGTGGTCGTAAGTTAGTCGTAAGGTGATCGTAAGTCTGTGGTCGTAAGTTGGTCGTAAGGTGATCGTAAGTTAGTCGTAAGGTAATCGTAAGTCTGTGGTCTAAGTTGGTGGTACGTGGCGAGTGTTCATATCTGTGAGAGAAGGGAGGCCAGACCAACTTTTTTCATTTTGTGATATATAAAGTTGGTGGGAGCGTGGGAGCAGCATGCCAATGAACTAATAAACAAGAGAGTGGTGAGCTGTGTGTGTGTGTGTGTGTGTGTGTGTGTGTGTGTGTGTGTGTGTGTGTGTGTGTGTGTGTGTGTGCTGGGGATTTCGGATTTAGGGCGTGTGAAGCTTATGTCTATTGTTTGTATATTTGTTATGATGATTATTTTTTGGTACCGCCAGACGATTTTCTTCAACTTAGGGAGTGGAGATATCGTGGACTGAGTGAATGATGGTTAATGTATAATTCTTCATTTCGTAGACATTTTTCTCTCTCCCTGTTTTTAATAGTTTAGAAAGCAGCATGGCAATGACCTAATAAGCAAGAGAGGGGTGAGGGTGGAAGGGCTGGAACTAATGCTACAAAGCCGTCTCATACCACAAGCTATACAAATAATGCTACGTATGTGTGCTACGTGTCTCTGGGATGCAGCTGAGATTATTTTAGGAGTAACACCCATATGTACCGCAGCTTCCGGTGTAATATACTCAGCTGCAGTGCACAGACACGAAACTCAGAAAAGTAGTGTAACTCGTGTCGTTTTTTTGACCTTTAAGGGAGTAATGTTCTATGTTGTTTATATACGGTACGCCTTCATGTGGTGGCACCGATATAACGGGGCAGCTTCACTACCAGGTTACACAAATGTTTCTCATCTCCTCCCCTATCTCCCGAAAGGAGGATGGTGGGCTGCAGGAGAGGGGCAATTTCAACGTACAGTCCACTAGGTTCACGTTCAGATGAGCCTGGAGCCACAACAACAACAACATCATTCCCTTAACTCCTTTGGTATGGTGACTTATTTTCTTGATACTCTCAGACGTTTTTATCTCAAACATCATAATATATGGGAAAGGGTGAGAGTTCTGTTGTATGATAGGCTATTCTCTTATACAATAGCCTCTTGCATTTACTGATATTGCGGCAGGACGATTTTAGCCAGCTGAGGAAAGATCAAGGCAGTGAACTAGTTAATAAAAAAAAAAAAAGAAGGAAAAAAGTGGGGGAGGGATTTTGTAGTTTAGAGCAATTTCAGTTGTATACATTATATGAGCCAGGATTCCAGGGGCTTGAAGAGTGGGTGAATGAGTGTGCGACCCGTTTCACTGGGTTTGATGTCGATAATTCTCCCTGTATTGTGGTTTCTTTCATTGCCTCCTGGACCTTGCTCCGTCTTTATTTAGATGGTAACTTTATTTTCCTATTTATCTATCTGTATTTATCTGTGTCTGTCTATTTATCTATCTGTCTGTATCAGTTTGTCAATCTATCAATCTATCTATCTCTGCCTCTCTATCTGTATCTATCTGTCTGCCTGTCAGTCTGTCTAGCTATCTATCTATGTTCCACCCACCTCTCTCTCCACCTCATCAGACGGTAGAGCTAACTAACCCATCCAGTACCCACACACAGAAAACCAATTTCCTCTCTCTCTCTCTCTCTCTCTCACACACACACACACACACACACACACACACACACACACAAACCAATTTCATGTTTCATACCTGCCCAAGCGTTCTTAAATAATACAGGAAGACAATTATTTCCGCTACTGTCAAACTCCCTCACCTGCCCTGGTTCTGGGGGGTCGGAGGGGGGGCAAACGGATGGCAAAAGGGGATAAAGGAGACACTAGAAGGGGAAGGAGGGGGATAGAGGGAGTATGAGAGGGGTTTGAGGGGCGGGGGGAAGAGGTGTAGTGGGGGCAGAGGAGGTAAAAGTGGGGCAAAGGGGGTGGGAACGGGGAAGAGTGGGTAGTAACGAGGCAGAATTATAGTAACGGGGCAGAGGCAGGTAGTAACGGGGCAGAGACTATAGTAACGGGGAAGAGGGGGTAGTAACGGGGCATTGGGGGCTAGAGGAGTTCGCTAAATGGGGGTGGGTGGGTAGAAAGCTCATTATACACAACTAAAACGGATACTACGTGGATGGACTGGAATTCAACTTAGCCTTAAATGATCTAAAATGATATACTGGGGGACATAAAATTGAATGCATCCCAGTCTTCAATGTGGCTTTATTAACATGGGATTTGGGTTGATGTGCATGCGTGTAAATTGAAAAGTAAATTGATGGGCTGGACTTCTAATCACCTAAATCTAAATATCTAATCTAAATCTAACAATGGGGGTGATTTATAATTCCTTACAGATTGATGAAAATGTAAAACAGACCGATAGATTCAAATTCCACTCAGTTTTAAATAAGCTGTTTAATTTTTTGCAAGACGAAGAAACCAGATGCAAAAATCATCTCTTCAATAGAATGTTAAAGAAGTGAATACCTAAATGAAGATCCGTTCGAGATAAAAACATTGATTTTAAATTGATAAAGGTCGTAGGCTGAGGTAAGGCAAGAAAGAGGAAAATTAAAGTGTTGGCAGATACTGAAAAAATATGATAAATTGTAGATATTTTTAGTACGTTTTTATTTTTTATTCTTATTTTTTGAGGGGGGGGGGGATGGGGGATAAAATTAGACAGGTTTTATGCTGTTAAATATATCTGTTTATGGCTGGACACCATACCCTAAATGGAGTGGCCGGGGAAATATCGTCTTAAATACATACAGCGCATATACATCTTTCTACAAGACATAAAAGCTGCAAAATATTAACCTTTCCTTTAGCCTACCCTCGAAGAAGTTTTCCCCGCACGAAGAAAGAGAAAACGGGATGCAGGTGCCTCTATTTTACTCCCAACTCCTGCCTTGTCCACACCTTCTTCATGAATTTATTATGAGGTATGAGGAAGCGATGGGGTCCTGAAAAACGCTAATGAAGGAAAATGGGAGGCTTCTAATATTGGAAACTCTGGGGTTAAAAAGCTGATAATATTTACTGCTTGTGTTTTTATTCTGGACATTTGAGAACTTTGAAAAAAAATTGTGGATGAATTTGGGTGTATCTATGGTTTGTTTATGTTTTTATCATGGACTTCAATACTTCGAGATACTGAGGTTGTTTTAATAGGTGGTACTGTACGATATAAAAAATGGGAGAGAGAGAGAGAGAGAGAGAGAAATTTGCCGCAGGTTTTTGAATGAGGTGGTATTTCAGGTGGTACTGAAGGCTTTGTAGTACTTTCTCTCTCTCTCTCTCTCTCTCTCTCTCTCTCTCTCTCTCTCTCTCTCTCTCTATGTTTCAGTGGATGTTATAACGTGATATTCTCTCTTACGTAATTCATATACTTTACTCTCTCTTACGTTACTCATATATTTCATTATCGACAAATTTTGCCTCGGAAACGTAAGTAACATTTAAAATACACAGAATACACGCTGAGGAGGTACCATGAAATTTCCTGTGCCAAAACGGGTCCTCTCTCTCTCTCTCTCTCTCACTCTCTCTCCAACAACTGAGTCGCGAAATGGCCTTGTGGAAAGAGTGTAAATTAAAAACTGCATTGCGTGTCTTCCTCTCCTCCTCTGGCTCCTCCTCCTTCTCCTCCTCCTCCCCTATCTTGTCATCATCAGTAATGTCACCCTTATCATCATTTTTTCCCCTTTATCATCATCATAATATCATCTACCTTGTCCTCTTCATCCGTTTTCTCTTCATCATCTTCATCATCATCTATTCTTCTCCACCTCCTCCTCCTCCTCGCCTTCATCGTTAGTGTCTTCCTCATCATAATCCCTCTCCTTTTCATCATTACCATCATATTCATTACCTTCTGATATTCACCCACATGCTTTTTCTCCCAGGTATCTTTCTTCTTCTTCATCATCATCAGTATCAGCATATCATCGTCAACCTCGTCCTCCTCATTCATTTTCTCTCCAATAATCATCATCTCCTCCTCCTCTTCCTTCTTCTCCTCCTCCTCCTTCTCTTCCTTTTCCTCCTCCTCCTCTTCCTCTTCCTTTTCTTCCTCCTCCTCCTCCTCCTTCTCCTTCCCAGCACCAATTCTAGAAATAACTTTACGCAGCCAGAATGCAAATTAAAATCTCATAAGATGTTTATGTCTGGAAGCGAACCCTAAGAATGCATACCCCCTCTCTCTCTCTCCCTCTCTCTCGCTCTCTCTCTCTCTGGGGGCACTAAGCATCCACATCTTGTTCTCATTTCTCTCTCTCTTGCTGTCACCCCACCTGGCTATCTGTCTGTCTGTTTGTCTCTGTTATTCATACTTTATTTTCATTTCTCTGTCCGTCAGCTGTCTATCTGCCTTTATAATTCTGTTTGCCTGACTGTCTTCTTTTCTGTCTGCATAAATTGTTCTTGCTTCTCCCTGTGTCTGTCTGTCCTGCATACTTTGTTACAACTTCTTTGTCTGTCTGTCTCTCTGTCAGTCTTTCTACCTATCTAGCTGCTTGCTTGTTTCTCCCTTTCCTATCATTCGCACCTTGTTGCCTTGTTTTCATCTCTTCGTGTGTGTGTGTGTGTGTGTGTGTGTGTGTGTGTGTGTGTGTGTGTGTGTGTGTGTGTGTGTGAGAGAGAGAGAGAGAGAGAGAGAGAGAGAGAGAGAGAGAGAGAGAGAGAGAGAGAGAGAGAGAGAGATTCAGCAGACTTGTATTTTATAAAAGGCTTAGATGCGATTTTGTTGTGGCCACCCTGGATGAACTGTGGGATTAGTCTCTGGCTTAAGTTAGACCGATAGATAGCTAGATAGATATAGGATAGATGGATGTATAGATACAGATCGAGAAAGACAGACAAATAGTTGTATATATGAGTAGATGAATGAATGAGGACGGATGGATGGACTGATGGATGACTGTTTGGATGAATGGATGGACAGATAGGCAGGGAGATAGACAGGCAGTGGATGAATAGAAAGACTGTTATAGATAGACAGATAGGCAGATAAATTAATAAACAGATAGTTGAAAAAATATAGACAAAAATAGCTAGACAGATATGCAGGTTGTTGTTATTGTAGAGTAACCCCGGTTTGTCTGGCTGAGCAGACCCATCAGCCACAGGCAAGCATATGTCCCTGCACGGCCGTCCCATGCAGTGAATCAAAGTTCCCTTGCGGTAGACAGCGCCTCGCCACAGCGAAGTGCGGGGAAGTGCGTGGAGGTTTGGTTTCTGGACTGACGCCACATTTGCGTCTCTACACCCTGTAAACAAGGGCACCATAGCAGGCTTCATATCGCCCCGGTATTGGGTTATATGGTTACCACCCGAGCTGTTAATGGTTTACTGGGTTACAGGAAGCTTTTAAGCCTGTCGCTCAGTGAAAAAACACCTGACGTGGAGGAATAATAATAAAAGATGACACGATGGTGGGAAGAAAGAAGAAGAGAGGAGGGCAGACGCAGAAAAGAATGATAAAAATGAAGGGAAAAGTAGGCAACACTACATCAAGTGCATGGATGATGGAACGCCACCTACCCTAACGCGATAGGTGGGTAGATGGATAGACAGACATGTGTACTCCAAAGTGTCATACAATATTGACACTTAATGCATACATCACATCCAGTTCCACAACGCCATCAATGTATTACACTGAATGAATGAATGGTGAGTGAATTACTTTTGGCATCACTTCACGGGCCACTCTGTTGATGGTTTACCCTATTTTGGCTTTTTCTTTTTTGTTTTTATTATTATTTTTTGTTAACTTGATTTGTACAGAAAATGTGGGAAATAGGATGTGGTGTTGATAAAAAATTTGAATATACTGAAGAAGATATTTTCGAAGGCTTGGATGATCTGATGAGTGATGATGATGTTGATGATGATGTTAATAAAGGGGTACTATGATGATGATGATGATGGTGATGTAAGGGGAACGATGATGATGATGATGATGATGAGGTAAACTGAATGCTGCTGATGATGATAAGGTAAGGGGAATGATGATGATGATGATGATGATGATGATGATGATGACGAGGTAAAATGAATGCTGCTGCTGCTGATAGGGTGAAGGGGAATGATGATGATAATGATGATGACCATGATGATGATGATGATGATGATGAAAGTGATGATGATGATGAGGTAAAATGAATGCTGTTGCTGCAAATGAGGTAAGAGGAATGATGATGATGATGATGATGATGATAATGATGAGGATGATGAGTGAATAACAGTAATTATTCATTTCACCGGGCACTCCTCATAGTTTCTCCTGCATTTGTGTTTCAATTTTCCAGTTTCTAGAGCTGTATCGTTCACGAGAGGGTCAATATCCTCAGTATCAATTCCCTGAAGCTCCCACGACTCCCTCTCAGCTGAATAAACTCGTCTGGCGTCATCTGTAATCCAATTCGAGAGCTGGTCCGGTCGTGAGAGGGCTAAAAGTATCTGAAATGGGTCTGAAATTTAATGTATAGGAAATGAAGCGTATCTGAAATAAGTGAAATGAATTGGTAAACGTGGACGAAAAATTGCGGAGCGTCAGAGTAAGGTGAAGTATAGGAAATGTGCGGAGATGAATGTGTATGTCTGAAGTGTATCTGAAATGTCAAATATATAAATAACTAAGGAAGTAAGTAGATAGACGGATAGATATGTGGATAATAGATGGATGAGTTTGATGGACTGAGATGGGAGATAGATACGGTTAATGAGACAGAGACAGAGATAGATAGATAGGTAAACAGTTAGGCAGACAGACAGACAG
>NC_136999.1:7275353-7280353 GCF_032717465.1 Coenobita brevimanus | reverse complement strand
AAAGGTAGTGGGGGAAGTATAAGAGGTAGGGAGGGGGAAGTGAAATACGGGAGAGGGAAGAAGCAGGGGAAAGAAGTGGGCAGGGGGAGAGGGGAAAGATACAGGTAGGAGAGAGGTAAAAGACAGAGGTGGGGGAAGGGAGGAGAGTGTAGGAGGAGAGAAGAAGGAAGGAAAGGCGACCAGGAAGGGGGAGAGGGGAAAGATACAGGTAGAGGAGAGGTAAAAGATGGAGGAGGGGGATGGGAGGAGAGGGCAGGAGGGGAGGAGGAGAAGGAGAAGGAAGGGAAGGTGACAAGGCGAAGACAAGCACATGGGAAGACTACTGGGCCTCAGGGAACAGACCGTCTAGGCTATGATTAGAGCCCGACACATAAAAAAATAAGGGAGACAGGATTGTGAGAGGGGAGCAGGGAGAGGTAGACAAGGAAAGATGGAAGAGGGAGAGTGGGAGAGAAGTGTAGGAGGAGGTGTTGAAAGGAAAGGGGAGAGGGTTGATGTTGATGATGATGATGACAAAACGAATGATGATGATGATTAAAATGATGACGAAGAAGGTGTTATGACGATGATGGTGATGATGATGATGGATATGAAAAAGACGATGGTAATAACGAAAAAAGTGATGATGTGATGAATATGACGTTAATGACGAAAAAGCTGATGATGATGAATATGACGATAATGAAAAAGGTTATGATGATGCTGATGCTGCTGCTGATGATGATGATGATGATGACGATGATGATGATGATGATGATGATGATGATGACGCTAAAAACGGCGATAATCATGACAAACCAGGTCAATAAAAGTCCACAAATAAAAGATAAATTACTGCCTATTAAATAATCCCATTCGCCGACCCACCACCGTCCCACCTACTTGTTTATGTTAGTCACAGTCTCTCTCTCTCTCTCTCTCTCTCTCTCTCTCTCTCTCTCTCTCTCTCTTTCTCTTTCAAGTGAAGGAAAACAAGAAAGGTTATGTTTTCGCCTATCGACTCCACGTGGGCCACAAATACAATCAATTTTTACCTCACAAACCTTCCCTAAAACAACACCTTCCAGATGATTAATTTTAGGCCTGAATATATAAAGAAAAATAAATGAAAGACAGATACATATGCACGAATAGATAAAGTAAGAGAGACTGATGAAAAAAATATAGATAGATAAAAAGAATTAAAGATAGATATATGAAAACAAAATTAAAGATAGGTAGATAAAAAAAATTAAAGACAAAAAAAATTAAAGATAGATATATGACAAAAAATTAAAGATAGATATATGAAAAAAATTAAAGATAGATGAAAAAAATGAAAGATAGATGGATGAAAAAAATTAAAGATAGATAGATGAAAAAAATTAAAGATAGATAGATGAAAAAAATTAAAGATAGAAAGATGAAAAAATAAAAGATAGTGGACAGCATGAAAGTCTTAAAGCCAAATGTACAGTAAATCTACTAAGTGTTAATAGGGCGGAGTAATTGTGAAGTGTGGTAGTGTGAGGTGTGGTAGTGTGAAGTGTGGTAGTGTGAGGTGTGGAAGTATGAAGTGTGGTTGTGTGAGGTGTGGTAGTGTGAGGTGGGACTGGAAGGTAAGGCAGTGTGGTGTGGATGTGTGAGTGTGCGTGTTGTGGTAGTGTGAGGTGCAGTACTGGGACGCGAGGTAGTGTAGAATATGGCAGTGTGAGGTGAGGTGGTGTGAGGTGTGGTTATAGCGTGTGTGGTGTGGTAATGTGCGATAAAACAGTGTGCAGTTTGGCAGTGTGAGGTGTGAGTTTGAGGTGTGGTAATGTGAGGTGTGGCAGTGTAAGATGCGAAAGTGTAAGCACCATTGTTGTGTGTGTGTGTGTGTGTGTGTGTGTGTGTGTGTGTGTGTGTGTGTGTGTGTGTGTGTGTGTGTGTGTGTGTGTGTGTGTGTGTGTGTACATCCAGCCTAACTCATATCCACTGTTGTTTATAATTCACTAAGCCATCAAGAGTGTCTGATAGTTCTTCCAAGACAGTCCACACCAAGGGGAAGGGAAGAGGGGGAGCAAATATGGTGAGGGGGAAGGGAGTGGGGGAGGGAGTGACGGGTGGAGTGAATGATGGGCGAGGAAGATTGGGGGTAGGGTGAATGTTGGGGAAGGATGGGAGGGAGAAGTGAATGATGGAGGGAAAGGGTGGGGTATGGCAATGAACAATAAGGAGGGGAAAAGGGAGTGGGAATGAATGAATAATAGGGAGAGGAAAGGGGAATGGAAGGAAGTGAATGGTGAGGGAAAGGGAGGATCGGGAAGTGAATGGTGGGGTAGATGGGGAGAGCGTGAGGAGGAGTGAAGGGTGGTGGGAGTGAACGGTGGAAAGCTCTATTACTAATTTCTATTTTACCTACTATATCTTCTTGACCAGACCTCTTCTCTTCCCACTAACCACCCTATTAATAATAATAATAATAATAATAATAATAATAATAATAATAATAATAAAAGAGATGAGCGTGGGGGAGTAAAGGGAGGGGTGGGGGAAAGTGAGGGAAGGGGTGAGCAGGGAGGCAGTCACCAGCAGGAGGGGGTCGCTGGACTGTGCCTCTCGCCTTTATCCCTTACACAACGGGTCGCCACTTTAAAGCTGAATAAAAAATTGCTCTGGAGTAGTGGGAATACATCATCATTCATCATATCCTGACCTTTTTCTCTTCTAGCTTAGGATGGGGTCAGGTAGGATCCAGAAAATGGGAAAGAGAAAATGGGAAACGAGAGTACTGTCAACGCTCCTTATTGAAATGGGCCACACGGTCATTCACACATTATTCAAGCCCTCAGAATCCTGACTGAACCCGAGAATGCTAATGATCTGCAGTTTTTTTTATATGCCCTTCATGTACACCTGTAAGATAAAGTCAGTTCGTTATGAAGTCAAATATTTCATCGTACTATTATGTGCAAAAATATGGCGACAGTTCCATGCCAGCACCACATTTTGTCGTTCTGTCTTTCCTCCCCGAACGTCAGAGTATCCTTTCATCTGATGCTATTTTGTTGTGTGCTCTCTGCTGTCATCACTGCAAGAAATAATCATGTAATACCCACCACTACCACAGAAGGCAGGGAAGAGTCGGCGAACTACTGATCGTAACAGAATATAGCTCCCCCAGCCAACTAGTTATTTCACCTTATCTTGGCCCATGTTTTTGTCCTTTTGCAGTTTATTTCACGTAGCTCAGTGGCAGAATATGGCAAAACTCTGGCTCTACATCCTCTCCGCATGACCTGCATCGTATTCTAGCGTTTACCTCTTGCTGCAACTCCGTGTTCAAGATGATGGGATGGCATTTTTAAGGCCAAGTTAGAGTAAAACAGGATCGCTATCAACTGCTTCGCTTCCTCAACTTCCATACCTTTTTCCAGTGACTCAGTAAGCTTAGGTGTATGTGGTTCACTTGACCAACCCATTACCGTATGTGTTATGGTAATCTTGCTCTCTACAGACGATTTATTCAGCCCAAGGGAGATTTTTCGAAGAGGAAGGATTTGTTAGAGCCTTCAGTAACCCCTTCAGTAATCAGAGACCTTAACTAAGTCGGATATAGCCATCTAATAGTAGTGTGCTTAAGATCAACATGCGTCATCGGAGTGAAGTGGTAACGGTGCAGAGGGGTTGGGGGAGGAGGGAGGGAAGAGGGGAGGAACTGGAGGGGGGAGGGATTGGAGGGAAGTGAAGAGACAAAGGGATTGGTAAGAGTAAGGGATTGAAAGGGAGGGAAGAGGGGGAGGGATTGGAGAGGAGGGGAACGGGGAAGCGATTAGAAGGGAGGGGAGAGACAAGGGATTGTAGGAGGGGGGGGGGCCAGAAAGAAAAGACTGGAGGGAAGGGGAGAGAGGAGGGATATTGGAGGAGAGGGGAAGGAAGGGGGAGGCGGGAAGATAACGACAGGCAAAGTTCAACCACCCCAAAAATATAAGCATCCTCTTTCTTGCATGACGGTGGCTGTGTATTAAGAAAGTTTGCGGTATTTTATCCACATGTTTTTCTCATAAGTTTCTCGGGGGTTTTGTTCGGGAACCGGGGGGGAGGGGGGGATTAGGGAGATTTTACCCCCTTCCAGACAACGAGAACTTTCACCCTTTCACTACGCGGGGTGTGGGGGGAGGGGGGACCAACGAGGGGTGCGTCCATCACCTGCTCTTATCATGATACTTTTTGGTGACTTATTACTGAGAAATGAGACAATTCCTGGAAGTTCAGAAACCATTTATTTCGTTGGGTGGAAGTTACAGTCATATCATCGTTCGTTCAGGACTTTTCGTATCACCCATTCCTAAGTGATTTATTCTGTCTCTTACACATTAATATTCTCTAGTATGTTACTGATGCAAGTTATATTGATATTAGAAAGAACATTTGCATAGAAGAGGGCATTAATGTAACATGCAAAATAAATCGCTTAGGAAGAAGTGCTGAGAAATCTTCCATGCCAAGGAGAATACGGGATCCACAAACAGACGCCTGGTGGTGACTCGAGACGTTATCTAAAAGGGTTTAATTCTGAGGGTTGGTTGGGGGTAATTGCTCACATACCGCGGCTCGGGCGAAACGACTGTCACTCTCGTCTCATATGTCAATAGTGGATAGCTTTGCCGAGGACCCCTACGATCCTGATGGGGCAGTAAAGGATTGGATGATGGATGGATAGATGGATGATGGATGGATGATTGATGATGGATGGATGAGGGATGAAGGATGGATGAGGGATGAAAGATGGATGATTGATGATGAATGGATGAGGGATGAAGGATGGATGAGGGATGAAAGATGGATGATTGATGATGGATGGATGAGGGATGAAGGATAGATGAGGGATGAAGGATAGATGAAGGATGATGGATGGATGATGGATGATGGATGGATGGTGGATGATGGATGGATGAGGGATGATGAATGGATGATGGATGGATGAGGGATGATGGATGGATGAGGGATGGATGGTGGATGAAGGATGGATGAGGGATGAT